>NC_090073.1:6183750-6371250 GCF_038355195.1 Osmerus mordax | reverse complement strand
ACCGAGCGCAACCCAGAGATCTCCCAGCGTCGGGGTAAACAAAAGGTCGCACCCGAGCTCGTCTCGAACGCAACAGCCTCCCGTATAAACAACACGTACGGCAGTTGGGAGTGAGCACAGCTGCTTACAAATTTGAAGCAGGCGTTTCCCCCTCAGATCTGCCAACACAGCAGACAATGGTGCACTGTATACATTAGATAGACATAGTAGATATTGTTCGTCGTAGTGATAATCCTCAATCTCTTGAGACGGTCTGGTTTTCATCAAACATGGCTTAGAGTGTCTACATTGACTCTCTTTCCCAGGTGAGAACAACTCCCGGCATACCCCCTTCTGCACGTACTCTGAAACTTCATAAAGCTACTCCTCCACTCTCTTCATATCTGTCTCTCACCATCTCTTTTATTCATCTTCCTTGACGTCAGTGAGCGTGAATAAGGAGCTACGTCTTGATTTCATTGCTTCAGACTGTTTCGAGACGATGATGTGATATTACATCAGCCCTTTTTGTCAGTCTCTACTAGCAACACTGTACACCCTATCGTATCAGACATACAGCATCCAGGGATAGGATCCCCACCAGGCAATGTTGTCTCAGTTGAAGAAGACGAGAAGGCCAAATTTGGTATTTGTCTTTTTTTTTTTACTTTACAATGTTAGCTTTCAAGTTTTCTGCTTAACTTTAATGCTGGTGATGAATATAAAGTCTAAGGGAGGAAGCTGCTATAAAAAAAGCAAGAAGCAAGCCAAGCAGAATAAAAACAGCGGCAGCGTACACACACACACACAAACACCCCTCTGAAACAGATAACGGTGCGATTAATGTAGACAAGGAACACAAACTATGCTCCCGCCCCTGACCCGTGTCACCCTCGGCGCCTAAAAGCCGCCGTGATTTGTAAGCGATTTCCGCCACGTGCTCTGCGGTTCGTCCTCGGTATTCCTGTCTTCCCCTCTGCTTTCAAAACCACTTCTGACGATCCCAGCTAAGAGGGCTCCTTTGTGTCTCCGCGCTTCTGCGTCAGCCGTGTTCGGTTCCCAGACTTAAGGCTCGTCTCGTTCTCTGTCGCGAGGTTATCGCCCGCAGTCAAGCGGAGGCTTGATCTGTTTAAGATAAAGCCGATGCTTATCAGCTCGAATAAGAGAGAGATAAGGGCACGGCGGAGATAAGATGAGGAGAATAATGTCATAGAACGACAATACATTTTATGATGAGATTGCCTCACGGGGGGGTGTTCGTACTTTATCTGTCTCTGCTACTGAAGCTACTGGCAGGAAGTGCCACTGTCGTGTCGCACAGGATCTTGTGGTGTTTAAATGAGAGCTAACCTAATCTTAGGCTGAGTGACTGATTCAAACGTAGTCTTTTAAAGCAGCAGTTTCTTAAAGAAATCAAAGAGCTCACTGCAATTCCCAGACTTCCCCGCAATGCTTGTTATGTGTAATATGAGTAATCCTTTCTACCACGTGTTTATTGTAAATCATCATTTAACAACTATAGCAGAAGGGAATGTAAAAAAAAAAGCCCATTCCACTGGCTAATGGGTATGTAACCCCACTAGTCATGTTTCATCTTGGACTTGTGTAGCAGTCGGCTATCTTCAAAGGTCCGGCCGTCCGTCTGGCAGAAACAACGATCCTTCAGAGGGGTCAAAAGGCCAGACAACATCATTGAGAGTGACAGCCAATCAAGCAGGCAAAATGGCTAGGCTGGAAGTCAGTCAGACAGACAGAAAGTCAAGCAGCCAGTCAGTCAGACAGCCAAGCAGCCAGTCAGGAAGGCAGGCATGGCTAGCATTCATACAGACATGCAGACTGACAGGCAATCAGGCAGCCAGACAAGCAGTTGGTCAGTCAGCCTGGCAGGCAGGCAGAATCTTAGCTGGAGAACACGGACTGTAGCTAGCAGCGGTAGCCTCAGCCTCGTCCATCATCTCATCTCAGTGAGGCCCCTGGACATAGCAGAGATCATAATTACCCACAGCTAACGGCTGTTAGAAGAGCTTTTAACATCCTCCCCCCCCATCCTGGTTCCAGACACGATCGGAGAGCTGAGACAGAGACCTCTAGGGATCCACCGGTGGGGTCGACATCGCCCCCAACACCACCACCACCGCCACCACCCAGCTGGATGACGAATGACTGCACCCTCCACTCCTAACGGCTGTCTCCCAGGCTGAAGACCAGCATCCTAGACTAGAGCCAGCAGAGTCTGGCCAGACAACTGGGGTACGAAGAATACATTTGCCCATTCGAAAAATATCGGAAAATATCTGCACGAAAGATAACACTGAATGGACCTGCAGTGGCCTCAGATCCCGTGAGGACCGCTCCCCTTACCACACGACCACAGGAAAGAAAAGTGCTCGTGAGCCGGCGTCCAAGGCCCCTCGCTGGCCATCTAAATCAAATCAAATGTATTTGTATCGCCCTTTTTACACGCAAGCATGTCACAGAGGGATTCACATACGCCCATAGAACTGCCCCTCAACCAACCTAAACCCTCAAGGAAGATAAGGAAAAACTCCCAGAAAAAAATGGAAGAAACCTTGGGAGGAGCAATTCAGTGAGGGATCCCCTCCTCCAGAGACGGTTGTTGAAAGAGTCCTCTGTGTTGACAGACAGCTGTCCGAGGCAGCGCCTGTGTCTCCTTCTTCCTATCGTTCGCACCACATCAAGGAGCGACGTTGGGATCGCGTTATCCAACGGTGACTTCGATAAGAACCGCTATCGCACTCAGAGAAAGATGTCCTCGCAGAAGACTTTTTTTTTTTGGACCGGATGACAATGCACTATTCTACCGGGATGCATTGATGTCAAGAATGTATTTTCACACCAAAAGTATCGATTCTCCCCACAGGTTTGAACGTCTAATTGTACCTGGAAACGTTTAATCTGACGGACCTCACTCAAAACAGGACTTCATATCCTTGAATTTTCATGAATCAGTCACTGCCATTAGCGAGCTGTCTGTTGTCTTGTTTTGGCTGAAGCTAGAAAAATAAGCATCTTTCAAACAGAAGCCCTCCAACATCAGTCCCCACAAATTATTACAATCCTCAAATGAGCTCTGCCGACCTCCACGCAGACCACAGCCAAACAGAATTGTGTCTTACTTCTGGAAGCCATTTCCTGTTCGTTCCCTGATCTAGTAGAACACAAACTGAACAAACCAGCAGACGTTCGGTATGTAGCTGAGCATGACGGAAAACTCCTATTCGCTTGGGTAGAGAGCGGATGGACAGAAGAGAAAGCCGTGGACAATTTCCTGACCTGTCTCTCCATCTGCCATGGTAACCAACCATCTCTCTTTCCCTCCTGAAGCATTCAGTCATGCATTTATTTGCATGAAACCGTAAGCCCTCGCTAAAACCTGACGTGGTTTTTCATCCTCGTTACTGTAAACAAGCTGTAAGCTTGTGTTGCCTGCGACAACACAAGCTTACAGCCGGCAGCCGCAGAAAAAACTCGATGCATTTCCCCCACACCATCTGGATACGCGAGGACTTCCTGTCTGGATACACGAGACTTCCTGTTTCGAAAGGAAGTTTAGATTAGCCTTTGGCAGGAAGTGGCGAGGAAGGGAAATCGAATACAGACAGTCGTCAGTTACTGTATCTAGCAACAGCGAAACACAACAGTAACGAGGAGGACCATAGGTTCAAGCCTCTTGTTCAAGCTGAGTATGACGCCTAGGGCTTTAGACCTCTCGTGCACGATCCCTTTCAACAGACGGAGACAGACTGGTTTCACAACCCAAGAGAAGCTAGCTCGGAAATGAAAGATTAAACAAGAAGATGATGCTCAGGCTCTTTCAAGACAAAAGGCCAATGTGGATGATGTAAGCACTAGACAAAAAACAGGACTTGGACGGATGGACTGGCTGCATAGAAGGTTTTTAAAAAGGTCACATCAGCAGGAGGCGGATTAGAGGGCCGTGATAGGGACCGGGAGAGGGTGGGTTTCACAGCTGATGCATATTAAAGTGGCCTTTTATTCATCGAGCCCGTGGCGGTCGAAAGGATTGCTCTCTGAAGACCGGCAAGGGTTAAGGCTGTTGTGTCGTATCCATTAACAGGTGACTCTTGCAGGCTGTGTCTGCAGTCTAAGAATAAATACATTTCATCTGCGGGAAAGAAAACGAGTGGAAATGATTTGCTCCGTGTAACTCAATACAGGGGACATCCGCCTACAAGTCCAATAAAACTGGAGACATTTTCAGAAGCGGCCGGGTCAATGGAGAGTGGAACTAGGCCGTACGGCCGGCTTCAAAAGGAAGAGGGAACAATGGCAGAGGGTCGAACGGGTTCTTTCAATTGCTTTAGGGGGGGGAGGGGGGGACGACAACACAACGCTCGTTGTCAGAGTGAACCTGAAAACAACATTAAGGCGACGTCTGAAAGATGCCCTTTGTCAGGCTACACATCCATTTTCCGATACAAACGCTGGCGAACCGGGGGAAAAGCACGCCTCGCAATCTCTCCCCATTTCCCCATTTCACTCCTCTTCTCAATTACCGCATTCCTCTTGAGGGGCGCCGCTCCTCAGAGCACATCATATTGGCCTTCGGTTCTATTGTACATGGCACAATCCTGGAATGGAGCCACGGTGAGCTCGAGAAGCCCTATGTGCCCTGGCTCCTTCCGAAAGAGGGGGAATCTCCAGAGCCGTGCTGAGCCAAGCACAATCCCGGCTATCTCCAGGGGGTTTTCGCTACTGGGGTCGAGTCACGTGTTAATTGAAGCCCTTGGAAGTGTTATTGGAGAAACAGAGAAGAGGAGAGATTGAGGGAGGGTGAGGAAGGAGGGGGGTGGTTCGTGTCTTGGCTGTGGAAACACACACACAGACACACACACACAGCTGGCTGGGGGGTCCAGAGGCCACAAACTACAGGGAAGACCACCTTTTCCAAGGCACTGAGCCTGATGATCTGGTGTGTGGCCCCCAGGGGAAAGTGCGTCAGCCAGCCAGAGACAGTGCGTGTGTAATCACAGTCATTCAACGGAGGCAACTGGTCGTGGGTCAATGGCTGCTTCACACCCGCCTCCTGATCTAGCGGGAAGCACAGCAGGGTGTCAGAACTGCCTTTAACAAAGACACCTGGGAGTTACACAGACGCTATGGTGTGTGTTTGAAGGTCAGCGACCGCTCAACAGTTTTGTCAACTTTATTGGTGGGAATATTTGGTGACAAAAAGACCTGACCTGTTCAGACCTGTTCTGTGAATCTTCTTAGTTTTTTGCCCCAATCATGTATACAGTAGACTGTATGTGCTAATAAAAAGTTTTTTTAATTCAGGTACTCAATCCAGGTAGTCAATTCAAAGGTTTTAGTTACAGCTGGATTGGGCTCATGTTTTTGAAGTATGTATCAAGTTCCTGGGAAGACAAAGTAAAGGACGTTGGTCGGTAATCCACACTCACACCATGTGCCGTAACCATGCTCTGGAAAACGTCTTACCAGAGGAGTGGGATTCTGTTCCTTTCAAACACATGGCCAGCACAGTGAACACAAGAGCGGCTTGGAAAGCCAAGCGCTAATCCAGCTAGCGTACCAGCGTCTTTCAGTCCAGTTCCTAGCAGATGTGGTCGCGCCCTCAGGTCTGTCTGAGGGAAAAGGATAGTCAGTGTTTCTCCACCCACCCTACTCTCCAGACAGCAGCACCGGTCTGCTAGAATACATGACCCCCCCCCCACCCCTCCAGCCCATATAAAGCCCTCTGAAACCGCAGCGCAAATCCAGTCCACTCCCCTTCTGCGTTGGCACACAAAAGACGATTGTGACGGGCGTTAAATGCTTACACATAGCAGCTTGACAAAGGAGCTTTGGTTCCTGTCTGCTGTCCGCCCTACCCCTGTCTCAGACTGCCTGTCCAGAACACACACAGCATCACGGAGAGATCCTTCAGCTCCCCCCCCCCCGGCTGGGTTGACAGTAAACAGTTTTATCACACAGACAAAAATTATACTGTGAATCCCCAAATTTGTCGAGATCAAAAGATAAGTGGTGATTTCATTGAAACCGTAAACTTGACTTTGGGGCAGCGAGCACGGGCTAGACAAAGGAGGGTACTGTATTCCGCGACGACGTCAAACGCCACTGCCCCCTCGAGCCCCGCAGCAGTCAGGCTCGCCGAACAAAACAGGCCTTTGAGAGCCTTCCTCTGACTAACTCTGCAAAATTGATTATTGCTTTCTCTTTTAAGTGGCGCTGCCGCTTTGTGACTTGCACATGACTTGGCAGCAAAAGGACAGCTGGGTCGCCATTCTGAGCTCTCTTCACATGACTGGTGTCTGACAAAAGACCACAGCTACAAGCCCACATGCCCCAGGAGTCGACAGGCTGGACTTCACTTACAGAGCAAAGCTGTGAGCTTTACACACACTGACACAGAATGCGTCGAGACAAGATACACACACACACACACACCAACACATGCACAGGGCCTGACATTCACACTTTTAAACAGACATTCAGTCAAATCCACAAACAAACAGTGAAGGCCAAAACATACATTCATGTCTTTATGTATATAACAACAGTACTGATACACCAGAGACTCGTAAAACATATATATATTCTCCAATTGCTAAATTATGCACAAAGGCAATAATGACATTTACAGAGCTGCAGCAGAACAAAAAAGGCTAATAGATGTGTGTGAGCCGAGAAATAAAATATCCTTGAGCCTTTTTCTATTTAACAATGCATCATGCTTTCATGTTGAGTGAAAGGGTCTTCCTGCAGGTCTCTGGTCCATCAGCCTTCTCATTTAATGATTGGCTGTCTGTTCTGAGAGCAAGACATTCCACTTAATAAAACCTTTGGCTTTAAAACAGCCATTGAACCAGGCTAAAGCCTGAAGCACCCGGGCTTATTGAGTGTCCCTTTAAAAAGCTCTATTGAGGTGTGAACAGAAGCATCGAAAGCACATCATAACAGCATCCAATGACCTTAAGCCGGCTCCTTAGTCAAGTCCACCAGGCCGAGCTAAAGCTAATCAAGACCAGTCAATTGCAGGGTCAGTGCTAGTTAAACAAGCGAACGATGAAACACTCTCGTCAGAAACCAAAACAGAGACCTCATGCTGACCTATCTTGACCGGCGCTCATTACACCCGCTAGAAAACAGAGCTGTGTGGTACAGCCGATTCCAGGAAACAGAACACAGGGGGGGCAAACGCAGAAAACATCTCCACTTGGTTCCGTCTATGCATTATGTGTATTCCGGACTCCGTTATTTTAATATATTCCGGATTTTTTCCTTCTTCTTTCGTACCCCAAATAGTTTCTGCTCTGGTTGGGAGCTCTAGAGTGGCATGTTGTTGCTTAGCCACGGGAGGCGGGAAATGAGTTGGAAGCCGGTCCTTTTAATTATCCTTCAAATGCTTCCTGCACTCACCAGATGTTGAGCTGCGGGGCAGGCAAGCGAACAGCAGGGGCTCCGCACTTGAGCAGATCCGGGGCCCTTCCACCTTCCCTCCCTGACATGGCCTCCTATCTCTTTACCTCACTGCCCCTCTCTCCCATCCCATCCCCCCCTCCCCCGCCTCCTCTCATTTCCACCTCTCCCTCCTCTCTCTCTCTCTCTCTCTCTCTCTCTCTCTCTCTCTCTCCGTCCGAAAAGATTCTGATCCAATCGGTACCAGCGCGGCCGAGTGTGGCTCGTCAGGTTGGCTTTCACCTGGCCTCTGTTCGTTAGCGTAAGCTAACGCCACAAAGCCCGATTACCTTACGTAACCACAATGGATTAAACAGCGGTGTAAACAGCGTCTGACGAGTTAATCTGCCTTTGAAATCTGAGCAACAGTGTTCATTACAAACATATGCGGTGCACGGCGGGCCTATCTGCCACGCGGGATTGATTGATCCTGTGTGCGCAGTGTGCACACACACACACATGATATGGTTTATTGAGTCCTCTGTTGGGTCAGAACGAAGAAGAATGACTGTGTGTGTGTGTGTTGGCTTCAGTCACCCCACTGTGACAACACGTCACGCAGAGAGCCAACAGTGCGATGTTTTTTAACGCTGGCCCAGTATTCACTCCAAGTGCAGGAACCTCAGATAGGCAACATTGTCACAGACCACGATGTGGGCCACCAGCCTGGAAGGATGCTGGTCAAAACAAACTCATGTTCTCGAGGTAAAAGCACCACCTTGCAGAAGCATAGTGGATGGACCCACTGGAAAAGTTCAATGAATTGAAAGCTTTTTATTTTTATTTGGGGGGAAAGGTATAGCTGGTCGCAGGTTCGAATTACATCTGTATGTCTGTTGCTTTGGATAACAGCCCAAGCTAAATTAATACATTATTATTATTTTAAAAACGGATTATAAAAACCATTTCAAAATGGCCGTCATCCCAACTGTTCCGTGTCGTGTTGGGCGGCTATCTGCTCCCTTCAGGAACCTCTTCATTTATTAGCTCTGCCCAGAGTGGGAGGAGCCATGACAGGAAGTGGTTTGTGGTGAGCAGATACAGGACACGCTGTGGCTAGATCCGTTACTACCAACACCAGATTGGTACACACACACCAACCAGACATGACAGAATGCACACAGCATATGAGCACAGAGATGTATTTAAAAACACACACAACCAAGAGGAATGTATTAATTGTCTGCGCTACTGTGATGTACGATAGGTTAAACATTACACGCCACATTAAATGTGCAATTTTACTTCCTAGGATGTATAACGCAACCTTTTTCTCATACACACACACACACACACACAGGCACAGCAAACAAAGTGGAGCCCTTGTGTCTCCCAATAAAGCGCTCTAATTAACATGTGAGGAATATGTTTGTCTGACAAGTTTCCTCCTAGCAGAAATCAAAGTAAACAGAAAAATGCTACACTAGTAGAAAGCTGTTGCCAGAACTACGTTCCAAACAAGTAATAATTATACAGAGAGGGAGCAATTAGGAGAACAGAACTACCCAGTTAAATATCGCTTCACACTATTCATCATTCTGGGGCAATAAACTGAGATTCAGCACAAAACAACTGTTCCGGGAAATAGTCGTATGAACTAGTTACAGTATGCATGATATTTCACTGACCTTTCCAATATGATGTGTAAGAGGTGATTCACTAAGGAGCAGCATTGACATTAACATCAACACCAAACAGACATCTTAAACACAATGCTGACGGTCTGGGCTGTTGCACTGTATAAGGGCATCACCATTCTTTTCATCCCTACACGACTTGTGCTTAATTATTGGCTGCTGTGCTTCGCATGTTGTTTTGGAGAAAAGCACTAATGACTAATGCCTGCTAAATGACGAAATGAATCTGTCGACGCATAACAAAACAGCATTAAGCTCCTCAATCATGATGCACAGCCTCTGAGAGATAATATAAGCCCTTTTCGCCACAAATGCGCAGCACTTCAGATTAAAGATCCTCATCATCATCTGACCATAATCTAATGATTCCCTCAATGTTGAAATAACACTGGCTGTCTCCTCGGCCCAGCTTGAAAACACAACCAGCCACTTAGGCTTTCATTTCGTCCGTTTCAGTGTAAATTCAAGGGGGACGGGACAGCGTTCGTACGTATTGATGTGTGCGAAAATACACTTCTAAATATATTCAGGCCAGAAAATCCTCTCAATACCGCTGGAATGCAGCACAGCTGCTGCCTGTCTGTGCTCGTCCTGATATAAAAGGACACATCAGAGATTGGTGGGCTCCTGACGCTGTCTGGACTCCATTTTGAGCCCGATTGCCATTTCAAAGCCTGATGGTATAAAAAAAAAAAAAAAAAAACATCCTTTTCGCTTAAAAAGATGAGCCCATGGAAGTCTCTCACAAGAGCACACTGGGTGTGTGTGTGTGTGTTTATGAAAAGTGTTTTTGAGTGTTTATGGTGTGTTTTTCAAGGTGTGTGTGTGTGTGTGTGTATGCAGCGTGAGGGGAGAAGGTGTTCAATGCTTGCCAGCACGGTGGTAACTCTGAACTGGATCGGAGCGGAGAGCTGTTGCTGCTGAACACAGTGTTACTGAGCCCAGCTGTAACCCAACACTTGACTCTGGCATTCACCCCGAGCAGCATGGGCAAACACAGGAAATCTCCCGGCCTCCCACCCACCCTCCCTCCCTCCCTCCACTCCGCTCCCACACTAGGCTCCCCTGTGCCCTGGTTAGCAGCTAGCAACAACCGCTAAACTCTCCAAGGAGCATGTATTCCACGGCCTGTGTAAACACAGACCCTCTTGGACATGTTTGTACACGTACACATGCTTGGACGCAAACTTTGTGCACACATCTCTGTGTACGCACAGACCGTGCTGGAGCACAGCATTCATTTCCGTATCCTGCGCACATCCTCACAATGTGCAGGGCTGTACAGCGGACTTATTAAAAGATCCATTTCCACTTTCCAAAACGTAAGATCCAGGTCGAAAAATGGGATATTGGTTCTGTGGGATTTCTCTTCAGCCAAATATTTGAGCTGACCTTCTAGCAGTTCCACACTCACAAGCCCCTTGTAATGAATCACCACAACCACTCCAACCACTTCTTACTGGAGCCGTATCCATTCAAAACTAACATAGCGATTACATAGGGAGGCACGTTCAAACAACAATAAACAAACGGCGGTCAGGTCCCAAAGGCATTTGTCACGCGGCATAAACGAAAGCCTCGGTAGCCCATCTGGGGTTAAGAAAATATTCCTGCCATTTTATCCCGGCTGCCGCCACACAGACACATTCTGTCAGGCGCTGAGTCATATTATTTATAAGCCAGGGAGACAAACTCCTGACCTCGCCTCGTTTTCAACCTCATCACACCAGCTGCTTCTGACTCGAGACAAGGACGCTTCAGGGCAGGAGAGGAAGTGAGAGACAGGCCTCGGCGCCAGGACAGGAGAAAGAGAGAGGAGAGGGCAGAGAGCGAAACAGAGGCAGAGAGAGAGGGTGGGTGGGAGAAATAGACGGCGTGCATCGAAAAAAAAGAGTAAGAGAGCGAGTTCAAGAGAATAGGGCAGGCGCTCTTTAAGCCTCTACCCCGAAAAGCGTTTTGGCTGCCGGCTTGATCCTTGGATTGATTTCCGCAGGAGACTGTTTATGGGAAAATATTTATGTTTTGCACGTTGGCAGAGTGATGTCACTTTGGGAAGAAGAAGGAACACCGTGTGCTGCGAAACCTTCACTCACGCGTGTTGTGATGATGTGGGCCAATCATATGGAGTGTGCAGGAGGGCGGGATTTCCACTAAGCTAACAATCCTCACAATGCTGAGAGTACTGGGGAAAAAGGACCAATCAAACACATGGTTACCTGCTAATACAAATTAGTAGGTAACCAGAAGAATGGACTAGACATCCAACACTTCAGAACAATCACACCATGTTAAGCATTGGCCCCTGGGGTGTCCCTGTCATGTCACAGCCACCACACTAACTACATTTCCCAGAAGACACCCTACACCCACACAGCTCAGTGAGCAGACCAGTCAAACTGTATCTGTTACTCTTCCTGCCGACTATAAAAACTACAAATCCCAGAGGACACGCCAGAATTTTCCAGGGCAGCTGGAGTGACTGGGAGTCATCACCACGGGGCCGTGGGGCCCGGGAGAGAGGCAGACTCCACCCCCCAGCCTGCCTGGAAGACCCAGCAGCTTCTACGCTCCACACAGGGCTATCGTCCTCCATGCTTCACGTTTCCTCTTCCTCACCCTTGGCCGGACCAGGCTCTCTAAGGCCGGCCGAGCACCGTCCCGCGCGCACGGCCACGTTTTCTATCTCTGTTATCCACAGCCGTGGCATCACAAGGCTGGATTCAGGAGAGGGGCCGTCTAGAGCATGCATACAAATTAGACGAGACGAACAAGAACATGACGAGATGTTGGTGGTTGCGGGGGGGGGGGGGGGGTTTAGGGGTGGAGGGGGTGCATCGGGGGAGGGTCATCTTCTGGCAGGCTCCCTGCGAACAGTCTGACCTAATGGAAGGGCCGGGGGGGGTGACAGACACGAGCAACACTTTAGGTCATAGCTATTTATTGTTCCAGCCTCACAGACGCCATTTGTGCGAGAGGCAGGGAGAATGGATGTAGCTACGCTAGGGTTGGCCTGGTCTCGAGCACAAAGCCTGGGCAGACCTGCTCAGGTATTCTCCCCTCCCCCCCCCAGAGAAGAAAGTGCCTGGTCACCACAGCTGGGGTCTGAACAGTCCCAGTTATTCGTCCTGAGAGGATATTTTACATTGTGTTCATTTGGCAGGTACGCTTTTACGTGTGACATGCAAATTGTGCATGTAGGGAGTACAACAGAAGTTCACAGTTCTACTATCACACACTTTAGCTTTGTTTCTTTTCCTGTGGAACTTGTGTGTTAGCAAGGAACCCTGAGACTACAGTGTTCAGTAGCATGCACAGCCAAACACCAGTCTCGGGCGCAGGAGTAGGGCCCAATTAAATGGTTTCTGATGAGTAATTTCCCTCTTCTTCAAATGAGAGTTGTCGGTACAGACAGAGAAGCGCCCTACTCTATATCAAAGTGCTGTCTTATCTAGTTTATTTTAGAAGGAAAACGGGTGATGAGGCGGTTAATTAGGCTCTCCAGTTTGAATATCTTCAGGCACACAGACTTAGGCACTGCTGTATAGACCCAAGCGAGAAGAACGGTATGTGTTTGTGTGCGCGGCACGGTCAAGTGGGCCGTTTTTAGCTACGCAACCTGCGCTGATGAGCTTTGACAGCCAGGCCTCCCAGACCCTCCACATTTGCAAACAGTGAATGTCAAACTGAAGCTCTGTTGATTTGGAACATTAACTGCTCAGAGAATAATCCCTCCTGATGTTTCGTCAATACGCCACATGCACAACCACGCAGGGCAAATAGCCTCGAGCATTTCGCTGCTCCTTATCATACAGTGGCGACCCCGAATCTACGACCACAGAATGTGACTGTGTTTTGTCCATATGAAACAGAACAAAAACACTGTAGAACAAGATGTCTCTTAGTAGATAAAACCGGCACAACCAAAAAACTCCTCTCTTTGAAATCACAAGGGAAGTATGGAAGCGTATTCGAATCACAGATGATTCTTTGCTCAGGAGCATACAAAGTAACAGCATGTCAAACATAGCTTTGTAGCCCACTCAGCAGTTTGCAGTTGATACTTCAGCTGCTGGGTGTCTCGCGTGGATAACCAGTACACCAGCAGCTCTTATGACAGACTTGTTAGCAAAGCTACTGTATTGCAACTGTTGCAACTATGCTATAGCTTGACACACAGCAGCAGTTAGCCTAGACTAGCGCTTGCTAACTTTTCCCTACCACACAGGGAGGAATGTGCCACTGATAAGATGAGTGTTAGGAGCCGCGGCTAGCAGCCCAGTCGTGTAATCTAATTGTGGTGATCGAGGCCGGAGCCAAACTCTGCAAAAACCCAAACATCTCTCAGCCCCACAGGACCCCGGCCAAGGTAGCATCGTTGCTATGACAATGCCACCCTCCCCCCCGCTCCCTCCCCCCAGAGTTGGGGAAACAACAGCATAATAACTGTTTTCAATCATGACGAATATATTTGTCTGGTTCTGCACCTTTTCCCAGCGAAGCGCATAAGCCAGCTGTAGCAGCACAGTTCAACAGTACAGCCATTGTGCATTCTGCACTTGAACACTGCTTGTGTTTTGCCTCCAGGGGCCCCTGAACACAACATAAGCTCACTTTCCTCTTTGTCTGCAAGTGAATTCCTGACATAGATCGGGTTGCAGAGCCAATAAACAATCTGGACAGATTGAGACTGTCCTGGGTGGATTCTCACTGTGCCTGTCGAATAGGAGACAGGCCGAGCGGAGTGCGAGGAGAACAGAGTTCCTGGCCGAGGCAAGCCCACCTGCTGTTCTTTAGGTTCACAGCAGTTGCTGGAGAAGCCCTGACCTACTCTTTTACTTTATAGGTCAGCTAATGCTAAAGGGCGGCCGCTAACCACCTTTCGACTGGCAGTTACAGCAAAGCCACCTGGGTTTCTACCATCGACTGCGTCATAATACAGAACAGATATGACAGAACAGAAATACACCACGGCTTAGATGAGAGGGTGAAGCGTGTCAACAATGTCAACAAGTGTGACGCGCACTAACCCTTGCGTCCGAACGTGCAGCTGTGGAGACGTTTGTCAAGTCAAGTTCGTCACGTCAAGTCACACTCACTTTAGACCAGATGATTAGACGAATCAAATTACTTTTATTTGTTATTTTTAGATTTTTCCCCTCTGAGTTAACGAGCCACGGTGGTTAAAAGTGGTGACAACCTTCAGATATGGCGAGAACATTCTGCGCCCGCTCCTCAGTTTAGTGTCACTCGTCGCCTGTGACGGGCCACTCCGGAGCCTTCTATTTGTGGCCATGCCGGGTCGGGCTGCGCGGGAGCATACATTCGATGACGGGTGCCACTCTGTCACTCACTGTCAGCCCACACACACACCCTGGATGCCCCCTCGCTCTGGGTGGCACTGATGCACTGCGGGTACGGCATCGCCCGGCTGGAACAAGACCGAGCTCACACACACACACACACACACACACAGTCCCCTCACCCCACGCGTCCCTCCTCCCCCCTCGCTGAGAGCAGGCTGTCAATGTCTGCAGCCTCTCACCCTTCCTGCCCTCCTCTCCTCCCTCTGTATTGTTGTGCAAAATGAAACGCAGAGGAGAGTCATTCAGACGGATGCAGACCAGAGCTCCTTTTCTCTCTGTATCCCTCTCTCTCTCTCTCTCTCTCAAGCCCTCTCGCTCGCTCCCTCTCTCCCTCTCTCTCTCTCTCTCTCTCTCTTTCCCGCCCTCTCGGCGTCTTGGCAAGCCAGAGAGGGAGAGAAATATGATCACCCAGCGGGGGAATTGTTTCATCAACACCTGGAGCAGATAATGAAAATAGGGGATTTATGTAGTGAGTACAGGGTTAGGTTGTTGCCAGGAGGTAATTAGGCAGGAAGCTGGTGAGCACAGCATGGTTACAGGAGCAAAACCAGAGCTAGCTCCTTCTCTCTCTCTCTCTCTCTTTCTCAATCCCTCTCTCCGTGTTTGCACTCGTTCATTTAGGGAACCAATCGAAGAGGAGACTAGGGGAGAAGTTGTGTGCGAGAGCTCGTTCTATGAGGAAGCTCTACTCACACGATATCTCATTAGCACCTAATAACAAAATGTCTCAGAGGAGCTTCAACCTCATTTGAACCGTGTATCCTTTCACACATACTTGACTCCAGAACAGAGAGGGACCGCTGATGAGGCTTTCTACAGGGTGTCACAGCGAAGGAAAACAGCATGCCATTAGACCAATATTATTTATACATTTGGGTGTAAATGCCAGGTTCACAGACTGTAAACTTAAGCTACAAACATGGCCTTCGCATTATGCTACCACAGCACAGCAGAGCATTATTTATTGTAGGTTTAGACAGGCCGCTAGGAAACTGTCAACAGGAGCAGGAGCAAGGAATTCCAATGCACATTTAGTTGTTACAAATGGCAACAAACAAAAAAAGAAACTTGAACTGGAAACTTGAGCTACAATCAGAAAGATTAACTGATGCATACTGTAACCATAGCGAGAGACTTCGTGTTTATGTTTGCCCTCAAGATTCTCCTCTGTGTTTACTCAGAATGGCGTTGGCTTGCGTTGTGTTTGTTGTGCATGTGTTTTGTGGATACATTCTGATCTTATTCCACACCTTGAGTAAAGCTGGGGTCCCTGCAGAAGGTGAAGACTTGACAAAGTGCTTTTCTAAAACGAGCTGTGCGGTTGGTTTGCACGGGTAAGCAAAGATGCACTTTTATGTCTTTTGATTTATGGGTAAACAACCCTGATCCTGCGAAAAGGACTACGTGAGTATGTCTGCCCTCCGAAAATAAAACAAGCAAAAGAAGTGAGTGTATACGAAAAGGAGGAAGATATAAACAAGTGGGCGGGAGAGAGAAAGGAGGGAGGGTGAAGGAGGGAGAGCGAGAGCAGGGAGAGATCCAATCTGAGACCCCTAGCCGCAGCGCTGTCAACTTGAGTCATATGTGTTAGAAATCTTTCTCACAGTTCCTGCCAAACAGGTTTGAAAAGTCCAGTCACACCTTGTGGGATTCTCATTTTTCTATCTTCACACCACCGAGACCACCAGTCTGGGCCTTCATCACTTATCTGCTACGGGACAATGCTGCTCAAGAGCGAGATCACACACTACTTGATCTTCCACTGATCACTGAACGTGCACAAGGGGACTTTGAAGGCGTCAAAATACCCTAACAAAGTGGTTCAATCAAATATGCAACTGACAGTCCACCTAACTATTTTTGTCTCGATATTACAAAGTACAGATTTATTAAGCATACTATGTAACTCACTATGCAAGCCAGGGTGAATTCTGACAGGGGATAGGGTTTTTTATGTTCAAAATACTATCAAAAAAGCAGATAAGCTATTTAATGGCTAGGCTATGCAAGCTCTTTTAAATAAGGTATTCCACTTGCCCAGTTATCAAATTACAGTGAAATATGTGGACAAGTTATTAAGCTATTTCCCAATTAAGCAATGCGAACACAGCATTGACTTATAACAACTAGAAAAATAACAGCAACAATAAAACATTATGCTTGTCACAGTACAGTTTCTAGTACATTCTATAGTATACCTCAGCCAACTCCTGAACAAGGTTCACGTATAAAGAATTATCGGGGATCCACAAAAGCTCTCAACTCTCCTAAGAGGGAATCACAATTACAGCACTATGGCGGGGTAAAAATGGAAGCCTAAATGACAGATTACACATTGCATAAGTCTGCTTATCTAAGCTCCGTGATCTTGGCCACAGCTTATTAGCTGTCTGACAGAGCTGTTACACTGAAGCCGCAACCCAGAACCTTATTTGGCTCGCCTCACGCACACACACAAGCTAATGTTTGACAGACAAGCCTGTCTCCACTAAAGAGAACTACCCCGGTAGCCTAAAACATGCCACTGACTTCTGAATTCCACATTAACAAGGGAGCGCAACACACAGAATAGGTCTCAGCAAGAGAGAGAGAAATAGAGAAAGGAAAAGAGAGATAGCGAGACAGAAAGAGAGATTCAGTGAGGCAGAGTCAGCAGCAGCCATCTCCATATCTTATTTCCGACTGGGAATAGAGCTCTCAGCAATTATTGTTAGAATCACTTGGACCAGAAAGAGTATTCCCTCAGGAGTCTGTGTTGGTAGCTAACATTTGTAGCGAGAAGCTTGTCGACAACTGTTACGCTAATTGTTGTTACGGCAAGAGTCATTTATAAAGAAAACATGGTTTTAGATTTTTCTGTTGAGGTGGAGCGAGTTATAACATATCTGGAAATAAAATGCACCCTGAGAAAAAAAAAAAACCTAGGCCCTATATGAGGAGAATCAGAACGAGTGGGTGATTTCTGGTTTGAACCTATCCAGAAGATAAAGTCTTTATGCAATTCATTCAAACCCTTACTGTGTTCCGTATCTGTGTGATAATGTTTCAACCCCCCCTCCCCAGGGGCCCAAACGAACTGTAGACCATGGCTGTAAACATGGACAGGACAGACTGCAGGGTGGGTGGAACCGTCCAGTGCGATCGCAGCCTGAGGGCACTGGAGCAGCATGGTGAGAGTTCACAGAACAAAGTCACCTCGGTCACCTCGGTCACCCAGACCCAAACAGTGGGGCCCGTTCAGAGTCGACCACTTCCAGCTGAACGCAATCATACGTTTAAGTGTTGTGCTGCGGGCTCAGAGAGATGATTCCTGCGTGTGTGTGTGTGTGTACAGGGGAGGGGGGGGGGGGTTTAAGGCCTCTACTCAGCAAAAATCAAACCAAAAGACCTTTGTACCTAATGAGACAAGAGGCCGGAAAAATGACTCATGTAGTCGTACAAAAAAAACGTTCATGGGAGATTCACTCGAGAGATGTTGATGGTAGTGGGGGGGGTGAGGGGGGGGGGGGAACAAGACAGCCTTTCAGAGCCTGGCTTCTTTCTGTCAATGAGGGCTTAGGCCAGAAGTAAAACACACATTATTTAATGAGGCACTTTGAGCTCTCCCTCTCTACTTAAGTTTCATTATTTTGATAGTAAATCTTTCCCAGGCCGCATTTAGCAGTTTCTGCACCCTAATGCCACGTTATGTGAACCAAAATTGCCGGTTAGGAAATCTCGTTTTGCTTACTGGCAAATGGGATTAATTCTGGACTTGTTCTTAAACTCTCTCTTGTGTTTGACAAGATTGTTTCAATTGTTTAATAAAGGCCACTCTTTAATCTGCCAGTGTGTGGACAGGGGAGCAGAGGAATGGTCTCGTCATGGTGATGAATGGCAGAGTAAACAGAGAAGTATTCACAGACAACTTTAACCAGCCTGTCTCTAATCCTGGCATGGCTGGTAGACAACATCTTAATCACTTGATAATTACGTCCTGTCACTCACCACGCACAAACACACACAGGAGAGGCTGGAAGAGAAACCGCCGAACTGGAGGCAGATACAAGCTCACGTCCACTCACACCGAAGCCACACTGAAGAGGCTGGAGAGACTATTGAAAGGAACAGCGAGGGCCTGGTTTGACCCTGGGTCATGACAGTACGCCATCAGCTCCTACACACATATACACACGGCAAAGCAGGGAACCGGCTCACAATAATAGGGTGTGTGTGTCTGTGTGTGTGTGGGGGGGGGGGGCATCCACAGAGGTTGACCTTCCCCCCTACTGCACAGTGTGACAGATAGGGAGAACTGGTCCCAGGGACACCCCCCGTGGCCATTAAGGGGGTCTTTCTTCATGGGACATGTCCGCCGCTGAGCTCTGTCGCCTCAGGGGGCATTGTGGGTAATTAAAAGTCGAGTTGTTTGTCACCGGCAGCATATGATGCACAGTAGCCCCACTGCAAGAGAGAGCTCAACTGAAGAAGTACGACAGCATATCTACTGTAAACAAAGAGGAAGCCTGTGGATCGCCTGACGACAGGCAGGGAAACATACGGTCATATTAGCTCCTAGTTCCTCCACTGTAGCATGCGCTGTGTAGTGCTGGTGTTGTGGAGCTTGTTTTATTAAGCCAATAGGGAAGACAACAGCCGATTACAAGGTTGACATGTTTGTTTATGACAGGCAGATTATTAAAAGAGGCCGCCAGTCAGCAGTGTACTGTGCTCAACCCAACAAAACTATGTGCTCATGTGGTGATAATCAGATCAAAAAGGAAATTAAACCGCCTGATACAAATTAATCATGATGGGGGTGGGGGGGATATCTCCTATAAAAAATAAATAATAATAAATAAAAAAACCTGAACAAATCTGGAAATTCCTGCCTAAGCAGATGAACATAAGGATCAACTCTGATGGATTAGTGAGGGGATTTGCCACTCGAACCTCATATACACACACACACACACACACACACACACTGAGTGGGGGCAAATCACACATCTCATTTCTATTATGGAAGGTGGATAATTGCAACATTTTCGTATCAATTCAATGCTTCATTACCCAATGGGACTTTTAACAGAGGCTTAGGCTGCGTTGTACAATCGTCCTAATGGGCCATGCCAGAGCTCCATCAGAACAAGCCAAGAGTTCTGTTCCACATCCTTCATCTCATCAATCCTATGGACCGGCGCTGCAGCACAGAGTGACATTAACCAGGCGCGCTTTGTTTGTGTGTCGAGTTCACACAAGTTGATCTAAGCTGCCCAAACAAGGACCCAAAACAAACAGGCACATCGAACATGGCCGTGAGTTGGTTTATGCGAGTCAGGAAAGCGCGTCACGCTGGCAGGAGGACAATGGCGTCTCCGGGAGAACCCTTCACAGGCAGAGCGAGTCTCGTCCTACCTCACGACACCTGCCGTACGACGACAGCTGCCGCGTCGTGCTCGAAGGGAGCGCGGTTCGCAGGCGGCGCGCGACAAAACTTGGAGAACCAAGGACCGACGGTGATTCGCAGCGACGTCAACATTCCCATTGAGCTCCAAGGTGGTGTTAGAGGAGTTCTGAATTTGTCTCAGTATGGTCTGAAGCCTTCTGGGGAGGTGTAGCACCCGGCCTCAGCCAGACCCCAGCTTAACCATCACCCACTGTAACCTGAGGTCAGAAACTCTCCCTCCACACTGTGCGTGTGTGTGTGTGTTGCTTATCAGCATGCTGCCATAGGTCAGTGTGTTTCAACGGCTAATTTGACCGTGTGTCAGCGAGATCATTGATAAGCGCCTGGCACCAAAGTCGATTTAGTGGCACGGGCAGGGCGCACTAAATGTTGATGGCTATGCCACTCCTACGAGCCCTGCTGAGCACTCGTCACACGAATCGCAGCTGATTACCTTTCTTCGAGGAACCCCCCAAAAAACGTCTCCATCTAACAAACGAGACAGATCACCGGCCATTGAACAGGGTTCATGTCTGAATGTGGTATTCATGGTTGGCTAAGCCCGTCATCGCTGACATGCAGCCTTAGCTAAAGTAGGAGCCCCTATTGTTATCTGTTGACAGCAGTTACACCATTGTGCTGGTGAGATCACACTAGAGAGCACTTGAGTGTGACTACCCACAAGTCTTTCACAGTCAGCACCTGTCAAATCAGACTAGCGCATGCTGCTAGCAGATTCAAGGGCAGGCAGGATCCCGAATCCGCTCAGATCTTACACCTGCGCACACACACACACAACCGCAAACACAGCTCAGATTATACACCTACACACACACACACTCACAACCACAAACAAATACAGCTTCTATTGTACACCCCAACACACACACACAAACAAACAAAGCTCAAAGTATACACCAACAAACAAATACAGGTCGTATACAACCGCAAACACACTTCTCTATATCCACGTAGCTGAAAAACTTACACAAACACACACACGGGCAAAGTCAATAACACACACAATGTGACCCAAAAAAACCTCTTTGGACCCCATCCCCTGCCACTCAAATTCCAGTAAATGGCATGAGAGGAGTGAATGAAACCGTAATGGCCATGTTACCTTGACAGGTTAAAGGCATCCTCAGCTACCAAACTGATGATAAGGTACATCTGAACAACACTTCAGGCCTTGACGTCCACATAAAAAAAGGAAAGGATGTTGACAACTCTTCTCAAAGCTTGTCACACTAGGTAATGCACTCCCATCTAATGAGCACGGCCCCCGGCTAGCTGTGTGTGAAGCTACTGACTGGACTTTATGGAATCTCCTTACGAAGCACAGTCGACAATCATGACATCATCCCCCCTCAAACCCAGGCAGCAGGTGTGGGCTCACCCACGCACGTCCTAGTCATGCCTGGGCATTGGTACACAAGAATTTGCAATTTGGGTCCATAATCCCATCATATGACCCCTTGCGTATCCGATGAAGTTGCCATGTGAATGTCTAGGTAGGAGCCATAGACCGTGCAACCCAGAGACGTTTACAACAACATGCTTAGACATGCCGAAGGTGCCATGTCATTCGGATCACTTCCCTTGCTACTGTGTTATCACTTTATACTCTGCACAGCTATGGCTGTGACCGAAGCACAATCTTACATGTGGATGAGTTGGGGGCAAACATCGTCTAACACGACCCCCAACTTATCTTCACAGCATGAGTACACATACCACAGTAATTATTAAGAGAGTGGTGTACAAGTCAGCACTCAGACAAGTAACCGGAAGCATCTGCTGAATACACTTCAGGCATTAATAACACAAATGTTGGCGTGTATGAGACAGCATTGCCAACTCATAGACAACCACAAACTTCTGTCATATGCCAGTTCGACGTGTCCAGAATAAATGATAGGACATCCCTCACCTCTAGACAGTCCAAGCTGATGAAACTGGTAATGGCAAATCCATCAATTATATCCTCTTCTTGAGAACTGGATTCTCGTCTCTTTCGTCGAGGGGGGCGAGAGGCTCTGGCAGCGGGTGTCGAGTGTTGAGCCTTTTTAGCGTTCTGGGAGGTGGCATCCTTACCAGGACTTTGCTCTCTATCTGAACAAGATGAAGGGTTTGGACTGCGGGCATCTCTGCCCACCGCCTCCCGTCTCCGTATCCTCTCACGTTTGGAACGGGATCTCCGACTGGGCTTCAGTTTTCCATCCATTTTAAAAAATATTGCACCGTAAAAATCACTCGAGCCCACCTAAAGAGAGACGTTTCTCTCGTGCGACCAAACAAAATTATAGACTACTGTAGCTATTACAACGGGAAGCTACTCGTATAAATAACACATAAATATAAACAAATAATCGCAAAATGACCTTGAGTGTAAACCTCAAGAATAGCTTACAATAAACAAATGTTCAAATATGTCATGCAGGCGAAGCGATGCAAATCGTCGTATTTGTCGCTATAATGTCCTAACGTCGACGCGTTCTTTATATAAGCAGGTGCAAAACGGCAAAAATAGTTACAATTTAGGCATTCCACTTCCTTTGCAACTTTTGTTGCATTGGACAAACAATGTTATAGCCTAGCTGCATACCACAGACAGAGCTGAAAGATCATGTCGCTGCCCGTTGTTTTCCACCCCCCAATCCATGATCCGCTGTCAAAAAAGGAGCCTGGACAGTATCCGTAAAAAATCCTTATTGACAATAGGTGCCTACCGAGTAAGATATCCCGTAAATGATCAATGTGAATGATCCTATTGGTAAGTTTCGACCATATTCCTCTGTCAAGTTCCACTGTAAGCCTTTGCGCGATATGGCAACGAGGGCAGGGAAGTCTCTCTACTTATGCGCAATATTTTCTAAATGAGAGGCTACTCCGCACGGCTACTTAGGAGCACAACGAACCATCAACTGAACAATCCCGTTAAGGCCGTATGTATAGACAATATAAGTTTATAAATCCACGTTTGAATCCTGTCCTTGGTAGCTCAGTTGCTCGTGGCTCATCGTATTTTTTCTACTCGCATAATGCAAAGCTTTGATAAGTGTCCTTAAAGCGACAGGGGTGATTAAAATCTCATCTCGCCTGTTTTCCCTTCAACCGAAATTAGTACAGTAAAAGCTTCATAGAACCGAGATAACTGACGTACTTCGACACCTCAGGCTAAATTATCATAGGAAGTGAGCTAGCTGGTTCATACTTCCAAATGTCTCACTCACTGCATTTACTTTAGAGGCATTTCTGTAACGTGTAGTCACTTTCATGAAGCGGACTGTGTCTTTATCTAAAGTGTCAGTTTGACTTGCAGTTAGCTTACATTAATCAGATAGCCCAGGCTACACCAAATGCCAACCCCTTTATCCATCATCCACATATCACATAACATATAATGCACAATTAGTCTACCCCATGACAGTTACAGAACTGATATGGTATGTTGACGAGAAAGAGAGCACTTTTGGCATTTTGGGTCATCTGATCACAGTCTATGGTCTTATCACAGTTTATGTTAACAGTTTCTTACCATAGCAAATAGTTATGTCATTCATGAATATTATGATAATAATATGATAGATCATTCAGATAGACAAAAAGTTTGATACTCATTGTGTACTTTTGATGTGGCTTTCCTTATAGGCCAGTATATTTACATGGGAGTACACATTAAGGCTACAGTTGTTCTGCACACACATGCAGGAGAGAAACTATCTACAAGTTCTTGGATGCACAAGTTTGAACTTTAAAGAGACTTTCTGCCTACTGTTTGATACTCCTTGAATACCTCTGATCTATATATAAAAATGATTAGTTTAGTGCATAGACATAAACTAATACTGTTTGTGTTAATCAGTCATAGCGAGGTTAGAAATAGACATGCTTGTTAATGAGAAAACACACCATACCATGGAGAACTACATACCTATAAAGGCCAGGATTCAAGTATGCTACACATGCTACAAGTATGCTACACGTTAACTAAACGCCTCTGCTGTTATGATTTCCAAGTGCTTTCATTAATTAGTCCAACAAGCAGCAATTAAGGGGTTGAGAATGACACATGTCTTACTGACATGCATATATTAACGATAGTGATGTGTGTTTTTTCAGGCTCTGAGAAAGGCACATACTGAACATGGAGAATTCCTGTTCTTACAACTGTGTAACCTCTGCCAACCCTGAGTGTGCAAAATCTTGTGTTGTGAAGTGTTTAGGATGAGCTCATTCCATAAAGAGATTAGAGGGGAACAGGTACAGAGTCTGGGGAAGAGGGGAAAAAGATTACTTCTGTTTCTTTCAGGTCAATATTTCCATGGTAGCTTAATCCACACATAGAGAATAGTCAGAGGTCTTAAAATCACAGTTATTCAAACAGTATCCTCTTTGAAATTGCATGTCGGTCTGCGGTGTACTTTTTCGAACAAAAGGAGACTGTTGGGCTTTTACAGAGCAAGTTTTCCAGTTTCTGTCTTTTGTCCTTTGATAATGAAAAAAAAACATGTCCAACAAGTAAAGCCAAATTGGTTTTTTTTTAACAGCCAAGGTGCTGTTTGCTATGAGCGGAGTCTTTCAGTAGATGCTCTAACTTGGCAAGGAAAGTGAGTTCTGGTGAATATATAAGACTCAATACAGTACAAAAGTTCTCTTTGTCAGACTATTCTGAGAGCTTCTCGGATATACAGTAACACAGTGTTCAAAAGTGCCACAGTGCTGGAGCAACAAGAGGAACAGTTTAGTGTAGATCAGTTGAAGCTGAACTAGACACATCCCACATCCCAATTTCATTGGATTCGGTAAAAAAGAAAAGTGTAAGCCAACGACAGTATTTTTGAATGGGGCCAATACCTACAGCAGGCTATTAGGTTTAACCCTAATACATTTGGTTTAGAATGGTGCTGGTTATGGCATTTCATGAGTGTATTTGAAATGACTGCTGCGCGGAACACAGCTGCAATGGAACCACTTGACAGTAAGTAAATCCAGCATTTCCTTTTTTGGAGTGAAGGCAACTCCATCATTGCCTAGCCCTGTCTGTCACTGAAGAGATACAGTGCATTAAGGAGACAACTAAGCCAGTGGTTTATGCCTACAGGGGCTGTGGTAGGCTATGTGAAATATTATGGAGTGAATCAGTAGATTGTCACCATTTAGAAGTAGACTACATGAGGGCTTGAGGCAACGAAACCTCTCTAGAGATTGTGGACAGTCATGACACTTCCTGCTGTAGGCTGAGTATACCATCCCATAAAATATTAACCTGCTAGTTACCCCTACACTCTCTCTTTCTTTCTTTCCTATGTATTTTATTGTTATACAATCATGTTAAAATTGTAAATGTACCTCTGTCATGCCAGTGACTACAGTATTATGTACTCTATAATAATCTTTGACATGTACACTTATCATTGAAAGTCTTAATCTCAATGAATTTAGGGACCTGAGAGATTATATATTCTCCTTGTTCTCATTTTACCTCATGGTGAAAGCAGCGATGTGTCAAAAATTCAATGAAGTGGGTAGGAATCCAAGAGCCTTTGGATATTTTATTCCACAGAGGAACATAGTTTAATCAAACAGAAAGATTAACCTGTGTCCTTTACGGAGTGAGAGAAGAGAAATGAATGGAATTTACCGGCAGCCCTTAAAAAGCCAATTTGATTTTTATTACAGACATCATTCAAGGTGAAAATTACTAATTTGACTTGCTATTTTTGCAAAAGAAATTGAGTCAAGAGATTTCTCTAGATAAATGTCATAATAAATGTCATCATAAAAAACTTGGATGGTGGAAAATATGATGTTCACAAAATATTAGCTGACCACGCTCTTTCTTTGTGCCTTGCTTGTCCTACGTCACCATCAAGTGTCTTATAATTTAAGAATCTCAGGTTTTAGTATTTGTTCAAGGCGTTTCTCAACATTTTAAGGGAGATAGCATAATGTGTTTTATTGATCTTGACTGTCTGTGGCAACTTCTACTCTGAAGTAACAACATTCCCTTTCCAAATCGTATCAAGAAATGTTATATGCCAGCACAGCTTTTCATAAAAGATATCTGAGGCGATCGATAGATTTCCAGCTCACAGTTTCGATCTCTCTCAGTGAAGGGATAAACTGTCCCTCATTTGTGCACCTGAGTGATCTTGTTGCAACACTATGAAGGTATAACACAGCAAACCTGACAGCATACCAACACAGAACACTGCAGTCATTTATCCTGGGGTGTGCTTGGGCCTTCTTATTGGTACACAGCTTGTTCGTGTCTGAGAACCATCATTACGCCGGTACAGTATCTCTACGGCCTGCTGCTGATAAACTAGCAAGGATGAAGCGATCTGCATGTGCTGAGAGGGAAGGGTGAGTTTGTCGTGTTCTCTGCTTTCTTCAGACTTGTTACTTTGTCCTTTCCGACCGGTGCTACATAAGCTACACCAGTGGCTGTATGTAGCTTTTGTTGCTTACTGTGGTCTCCCAAAAGACTTAATCCAACACTCTCTGTCCTCTTGTCTCTTGAGTGACAGAAAACTATTCTCTGCAGCCACATTGCAATTAACACTTGATACGTGGGAGCCAGCAGCTGGAGCTCCCCAAAACATAATGATAGTGAGAGAGAGAGAGCGAGAGAAAGAGAGAGTGAGAGAGAGCGAGTGTGAGAGAGAGTGAGAGAGAGCGAGAGAAAGAGAGAGTGAGAGAGAGCGAGAGTGAGAGAGAGCGAGAGAAAGAGAGAGAGTGAGAGAGCGAGAGAAAGAGAGAGAAAGAAAGATCGAGAGAGGGAGAGGAAGAGAAAAGGAGAGACATAGACAACACGCTGTGCTTCTCGGCTCCCTCTTCTTGCGCTCTCCACGACAAACGGCACAGTACCTCACCTCATCTTTGCAAGTGGCAGATTCCACAACCTTCAAACGAGTGAAAGCAAGGGTATATTAGCGAGAGGGAATATTTACACTACGGCACCCGCCAGACTGACACGTTGTGACAAACTGTCACTTGCTATCACCACGCTCCCAAGGAATTGTTAGAATGAGTGTAGGTTTTGCTAGAAACAAGGTAGTGAGAGACAGACATACCGGCACAGAGAGAGGGTATTGTTTTGGTATTTTTGTTTGTTTTGTTGTCGACAGAGGTGTTAACAGCTGTATTATATCAAGGAAAAAGTCATTACGTGGAGTAAATGTGTGAGGAAAAAAGCTTGTAACAGGCAACAGTTCAGGCTGAGCAGTCCTTTTCTCAGACCATGGAGCTACAACAATAATGCATTGTGGTCTATCAGGGTCTTTAATCTTTCAGCCGCGCGCTCACTTATGAGGTCATGGCCTGGCTCCTTTCTTATCCTCTCCACTTTATCTTTGGATGAAAACCCTGGCCCAGAAATCATTGTAGGGGGGGTGTCATTGATAGTGTTTGAATTGTGAGGCTCATTGTGAATACCGTTTTTAGCTTTCAAACCTTACTCTGACTAAGAGCTTAAAATTGTCATATGAGCTTTGCCTTTAGCTGTGTTCGTGTTACATCTAATCTCCAGTCCATCAGATTTATTTGAATTGCAACGTGAGACTGTAGCTCACAGAAACACGGCAAAATCACTGACGTGAGAACTCAAACGATCGACGAGATGATTGAAAGTTAAAAGCCTGTAAAGGGAGTGTGTGTTTAAACAGAGGGCTCTGAGCGGGCGTGTAACATTCTGTCCTTAACACGGCTCCTTGGCTTTCACAAGCTCTTGATTAGCAAGCAGCAGCCGCCAGATAAAATGCGTTCCCAGGCCTCTGGATTTGCACATTGAATACCATAGCATTTCATTCCTCTAGACAAACAGCTACTTATATACAGTAAGCAAATAATGTAGCTGCAGCTAATCAAGCAACTAGTGTAGTCATTCTGTTAAGTAAACGTTGACTCAGTTGACTACAGATTCTTGCCTTGCACCAGATATGTGTGACATGTACATGCCAAAAAACATTGCAGTTTTCCCCGACAGCATTTCATGTTAATTGTTAAGACTTAAACGTAAAAAGTTACAGTATACAGTATTTGTGCATAAACGTGATACTTTATGAAACTGCTGGAATTTTATTTTGTACTGTCAAAATGTCAACTCCCTTATATAATAACCACCTACCCTTCCATTTTCGCTGGATTTGTTACGAACGCATCAGTACTAAAATGAACAGATTCCAATGCTCAATGAGGAAACATTTCCTCAGTCCAGTATTACAGTACTGTCCACAATCTGTGAAGAGATCTGTTACTAGTCAGAAATGCGGGGCCTGTAAACTGCTTCACTCTTGGCAATGACTTCACTCCAATGAATTTATGACCTGAACCAGAATGTATTCACTCATGCCCTGATTTATAATGTAAGCTTCAAATGCAATATTTACTCCATGATCGTGTTTGACTGCGAAGAAAAAAAATGCATTTACTACCGAGTGTGACACATTGATAGCCCGCCCATCAAATGTGTATCGTGTGACTGCTCAGTTGGAGAAGCTGTCTTTCATCGCCATCCTTCCTTCTTTGAGGCCTCTTTAATGTCCCCTCGCCCCCCCGCACCGACCCCTTTCGCGTTTTCCAGGGAGTTAGACGTGAGGGGGTGAACAGGTCTCGGCTTACCTGTCAGCTCGTGAATAAACCGGAGATGGCTGGAAAACCGTGTGAAATGTCAGTGTGGTTTTCTCTGGGCAGTGAGGAGGAAGAAACATTTGTACCTTGACAGGTTTCCTCTGTGTGATCGCAATCCCTTCTCCCTCCAGAGACATTAAAAGGGCTTACGACATTAACAACTTTTGTCATTATGTTACGTATTTGTAAGAACATAAGGAGGTTAGGGACAAATACGTTGAAATGGAGTGTGTGGGTGGAGAGGAGAGCAAGGACCTTGGCTCTCATTATAGTTGTTCTTTTTCAGGACACTGTGGTGCTCTCTCTCTCTCTCTCTCTCTCTCTCTCTCTCTCTCTCTCTCTCTCTCTCTCTCTCCATCTCTTTCACTGTCTCCACATAAACATTCCAGCTCACCCGCTGCAGCCACAGACAAAGAGAGAGACACACACACACACTTCCACACTTCTACACAGCGAGTCTCCCTCTCTATTCTGTGAGTCACTTTCACTAGCGTGCTCTTTGGGTTGAGCTGCAGTTAATCTCCTGGCTCTCTTCTGCAGGCAGGATGAGAACAGAGGTAACAGTAGCTGGTCGGCTGGCTGGCTAACTGACTGGCTGGCTGGATGACTGGCTGGCTGGCTGGCTGGCTGGCTGGCTGGCATGCAGGCAGGCAGGCTGGATGACTGGCTGGCTGGCTGGCTGGCTGGCTGGCTGGCAGGCAGGCAAACAGGCCGGCTGGCTGACTGACTGACTGGCTGGAAGACTGACTGGCTGTCTGGCTGATACAGTCTGGTGAGCAACTCTAAGACTCCCTAGGGAGTACTCATATGTTCATAAAAAACAACAAGCACAGTTTCACCTACTCAAGTGATTATGGGTCTTGTGTAGGCGGCACTCCATGTTTGCTCCTGATGAAATGCACTCTAGCTTTTGACATTTCGATTTCAATATCCCGCCAGCCCTTCTGCCTGAGGCTCCATATCCCCATTATATCTGCCTTGATATACATATCAGTGCTATATGCAACACACTCTGGAGGGGGAGAGAGTGGATTGTGTGTGTGTGTGTGTGGGGGGGGGGGGGGGGGTAGAGAAAAGCTCAGGGAGTGTTTTTTTCTGATCAGAGCACCATTAGTTGCTGTTTTAATGGAGGTTGTGTGTCTGCGTGTGTGTTTGTGTAAATGCAGCTCTTTGTGCTTGCCTATAAGTGCTTGTGAGTATAAACACATACATTGTAAACATTTCTGGGTCTGTTTCAAATGCACAGAGACGATAAACAAACAGCAATAGCATAGTCAAGTGATGGTGGTCGATTTGCCTTTGTTTCTGCAACATGACAGGTGATTTGAACAGCACCTGTTTATTTGCAGAGCAGTCTCCGGTGAGAGTCTGGAAAACCAGGAACTCGTCGAAAGCAATATATGGAAACGCAAGCTGAGCAAGGGCTGTTTCTTCCATCTCTCTGAGTCTGAGTTCCAGTTGGTTTATTTCCAGGTGGCAAACCAGCAAGCCAGCCAGTCAGCAGGCCAGCCAGTCAGCCAGTCAGCAAGCCAGCAAGTCAGTCAGCCAGCCAGCAAGTCAGTCAGCCAGCCAGCCAGCAAGTCAGTCAGCCAGGCACTCAGTAGGTTCACTCCCGGCTCTTTTCCCCAGTGAGAGGAGATGTATCTCTGAGCACAGGAGCGAGGAGAAATGTCCCTGCTCACCGCCACTACACTCCACTACACACACATACACACAACCAAACTGTATTTCTCTATTTGAGGATCATGGAGGATCAGACTGTTGTCCAATACACACACACACACACAGACACACACACGCGTCTCCACACCTTCTCTCCCCCTCCAGCCTCTCATCCTGCTGTGCCCAGAGGAGTTCTCACAATCTGTGTGAGATGACAGGATGAGACACAGAGAGAGAGAGGCAGAGAGAGAGAGAGACAGAGAGAGAGACAGAGAGAGAGACAGAGAGAGAGAGAGAGAGTGAGAGAGAGATGCAATGCTTCACCTCACTTTACTCTCCAAAGCTTTTAGTAAAAAAACAAGCAGCTCTGTCGAATTCTACAGCCACACTGTGACTTCTCCCTCTCTGTGCAGAGGGTTCACTTAGATTTTTCAACACTTTCAACACATTCTGTCTGTTTGGTCAATGTCTGCACGACCATCCTCCTTCTCTTCGTTTCTGTCCTCTGGCCTTCTCCTCCTCTATCTTTCTCAGTCTTCCTCCCCCTCCCTCCCTCCCTCCCTCCCTCCCTCCCTCCCTCCCTCCCTCCCTCCCTCCCTCCCTCCCTCCCTCCCTCCCTCCCTCCCTCCCTCCCTCCCTCCCTCCCTCCCTCCCTCCCTCCCTCCCTCCCCCTCCCCCTCCTCTCCCTTCATTCCCAAGGTGGATTTACAGCACTTGTTGTTCCCTTTTGGTCCCAGCTAAAGGTGAGGGATGCATTCGCCATACTAATTACCGATGCCCTCTGGGCGGAAGGGCAGATTGGTTTTCAGTCACTTCTCATAAGCAGGCCTGCGAGCGAGGGAGCCAGCCGCGGAGTGTCACTTGCCCTCAGTCCCGTGTCCTTGGAACAGGCTCGTAATGACAAGCGTCGCCTTATTTGGTCCACCAACAGCAGAAAGGAACCGGAACGCCTGGGAGAAGCTCAAGAAACCTTACCCCCACCTGGACGGATACCTCTTGGTCTCAAAAGCTGGTGGATGTGTTGGTTTCCGATTTCACGTCTCAACAATGTTTTGTTTGAGAAATTCCGGTCAAAGCGTGCGAGTGGGTGGCCGCTTTAGACGTCTTCAATGAGAAGAACGAAAATAACATGGGAACATTTACCTTGGCGGTGGGTAGATGTTTGGATGCTACTCTCATTCGTATTGTCCTCAGGTGATGAGTCACGGGAGAACCAGGATTGGGTGCTGCTACCACGGCCAGGAGAGGGAATGCAGCGCATGGCTGACAGGTCATGCTTCAGTTCTCCAACCCTGTAGAGGACGTTACTTGGATTTACCGATTTAGTTCTCAAGCTCGAAAGTTGTGTATTTTTTTTAATCTGAGGTAAAACGTTTTAGTGCAGATCTAGATGTCGCAGGTTCAAATCCCCCCCTTGCGTGTCGCTTTGGTGTCTGCTAAAAGAATGCATTATTATTATTATTTAAGCACATGGAATTAATTGGCTGCCAACCAAGTCTGTGTATGATGAGGTTATTGAACTGTGAACGAACACAGGAGAACTAATCACACTAGTGACAGCGATGACAGAAGACAAGCTGAGTTGATGTCAATCGGGCCGGCAAGTCGGTCAGGAAAACAAATGTGATGCTGAATAGGCAATAATGTACAACGTGTCAGCCTAATTAAGGCCAAGCTCGCCCTGCTAATGTGTTCCTATCTCAAATAGATTAGCTACAGGCTAACGACCGGTGAGTAATGACCCAGTGAATTGTCCTTTTGTATTGTAGGGATAAATACACTTTTCTCCCTCTCTCTCTCTCTCTCTCTCTCTCTCTCTCTCTCTCTCTCTCTCTCTCTCTCTCTCTCTCTCTCTCTCTCTCTCTCTCTCTCTCTCTCTCTCTCTCTCTCTCTCTGTCTCTCTATTCTCTGTCTCTCTATTCTTTCTTTCTGCCTCTCGCTCTGAGTCGGCCACTTTTGCACTTTGAGCCAGATCCCCAAAACATACATTTCCGAACGGCCGATTGAGCTTTCGCTGAAGCTCTTCTGCTTCTCCCATCGATCCAGTCTCCACCCCTCCAAGTGGAGTTTATGCACTAAATTTAGTCCAGTGCTAAGGGCTCTCATTAATTATAGATCCATCAGCACGGATGGGGAAGCGCCATTGATTGGTTTCTCTTCCAGGGAGAGAGAGAGAGAGAGAGAGAGAGGGAGAGAGAGAGAGAGAGAGAGAGAGAGGAGAAGGAGAGAGAGGGAGCAGGAGAGAGAGCACGAGAGAGAGGGAGAGGCCTCTGAGAGCCCCAGTTTAGGACAGCCCGGCAGAGACAACCAGCCCTGCACTCTGACTCAGCCTAAAAGGCCCATTAGCCCTCATCTGCACAGGAGGTATCCGCCATCTCTCTCCAAGCCGGCTGAGCCGCGCACCCTTCCACCATCAGCACTTTCATCCCTCCAAACATCGTCTGGCTTCTGGCTCCGGTCAAGAGGGCCGGGCACGGAGGAGAAATAAACACACATGAAGAAAATGAAGCGTAACGTGAAATGAGGTCACGCAACGTTGCGTGAAAACACGCCTGGAGCGCGTGGGATGACCAGAACGCGGTCAGACGTCCAGTCCAGATCGTCACATCCGAAACCTCTGGTAGCGACTCACGACAAAGTGGAATTCGTGACAAGGTCCTTTCAGGATCCAAAGCTCAGCCCGAGGCAAAGTTCTCATTCAGACACTAGGAGCAGTGCTGTAGATTTGTTCCAGCCACACACTCAGCCAGCAGATTCCTATCACCCCGGACCCTGCTGATTAGCACAGCTTTCAGCCCAGATTCGTGACATCGGCCGGAGCACACGCACATCCTTCTTCCTGATCAGGAACATGAAGGAACCACCTCGGTCACCGTGGCTCTCCCAGGTCGCAGCTGGGCAGCAGGTGGAGCAGCTGTCATCTGATGTGACCCCGTGGTTCCGTCTGTCTCCCCCTTTCCCTCTCCGCCCACCCGCCCGCCCACCCCCCCCCCCCCCACCCAACCACCCACACACACAGACACGTCAGTCTCTCCCCCCACCCTCCCAGCCCTCCCGCCTGTCACTCCGCGCCCCCCGCCCCCCCCTCATCCCCGCCCGCCCCCCGCGGGCTGGCTGACAGCCCCACCTCACTGACCGCAGGAGTCAGTCGTAATGATAGACCCCCCCTGGCCGACGGGGAACCACACGGAGCACGGCTCATCACAAAGAGTTGCTCCAGTGGGGAATTATGTGGACTGACCTGGCAGAGAAGCTGCACATTATCCAGTGGATTGCCTCCCTCGGTTTGTTGACGGCGAATAAGCCTCGAATTTGCCCCGCCAGTCAATAAATCCCAGCTCATGTAAGACATGCAGATGGGAATTGATGGATCGTTGGACCTGCTTTCTGGTGCTCTTGTTTATGTGTGCGTGTGTACGTGTGGGCAGTGGGACCGTGGGTGTGTCCGTGTTCTATATTTTCCACAGGTCTGCGTCGTGTTCCGCTTGATTCGCATTCAAGAGCAGGCTGTGAAAATAGCTGCAGCGCGTGAGGGACTTTTGGGGTGGGGGGGTGGGGGGGGATCTTTGGAAATCCAAACTGAAGCCATGCTGTGCTCGGTGGGAGGGGTTTGTGCTGTCTAATCAGTCGCCTGTTCAAAATCCCCGCCGCTTCGCTTCATGCCATGTGACACAGCGCAAACGCACGCTGGCGTGCCTGTTTAATTTAGAATAATGACCGTACGTGTCAGGATTATTCATCAGCCCTTTCCCCGTGGCTCAGCGGTTCTCAGTGCAGTACAAGAGGGCCACGACTCCAACCACCTAACATCCGATTCAGGTCCTGTGGACTTGGGCTGAGGCGTGGGGTTGAAACAGAGTTTGGAGATGGTCGGGTGGAAACAGAGTTCGGAGCATTAGCCCTGCCAAGAGGGCTAATGCTCCGCTTCGCTGACAGATGCCTTCTCTGCCTCGCAGTGGGAGACAGCACCAACTGGTGACCCGGGAACCAACGCGAGGTCACTGCGGCTTGTAGCTGCTGTCGGAGCAGCATCTCAGTCCCTCTCTGGTCATCTGTCATGGTCCAGGAGGGAGAGGTGAGGGGATGGAGGTGAGGTGATGGAGGTGTGGGGATGTAAGAGGATGGAGGTGAGGTAATGGAGGTGAGGGGATGGAGGTGAGGGGATGTAAGAGGATGGAGGTGAGGTGATGGAGGTGAGGGGATGGAGGTGAGGGGATGTAAGAGGATGGAGGTGAGGTAATGGAGGTGAGGGGATGGAGGTGAGGGGATGTAAGAGGATGGAGGTGAGGTGATGGAGGTGAGGGGATGGAGGTGAGGGGATGTAAGAGGATGGAGGTGAGGTAATGGAGGTGAGGGGATGGAGGTGAGGGGATGTAAGAGGATGGAGGTGAGGTGATGGAGGTGAGGGGATGGAGGTGAGGGGATGTAAGAGGATGGAGTTGGCTGGATGGAGGTGAAACTGAGGGAAGATGAGATGGGACCGAGACTTGAATCAGAACAGAATAGAATCCGAACAGAACAACATAGAACGGAATACAACTTTATTGTCCATCCAGGATGAACATATGCTGTGGCATCCACTTCCATTGAAAGGATCACATACTGCACACATACATTCTCATATCATACACAGCGGCTAGAAACCAGTCACTCCAACGAGTCAGCAAAGTGAAACAGCCAAACAGTGTTGGGCTGCATCAAGGGTGCAACTGATTGGATTTCACTTCAAAAGCCTGAAAGAACAGAGAGAGAAAGCAGAGAGAGCAGGAGTCTGGAAGCTTCCGACTACCTCAGCGACCGAACGTACTGTCAGGAAACCACGTTTCACAGCACACATTACACTCGGCAGGATTTGTTTCCAGCAAGGCTGTGCAAAATGACGTTGGCACGTCACCCTACTTGCCTCGGGGTGAATGTCCCTGTACTTACTGTAACTCTGGATAAGAGCGTCTGCTAAATGACTAAATGTAAATGTTGTCCACACCAAACAAATAGCCTGGGCCAAGTATTCTTTTTTCCTAACCCAAAGTGTGCGGGTTAGTGTGATTAGGTGCGTGTAGACTGTATGTGTGTTGTGTGTGTTGTGTGTGTGTGTGTGTGCGTGCGTGTGTGTGTACTGTCGTGGGGGTGGGCACCGCGGCTGACAGCTGGGCCTGTGTCAGCATCAGCCACACTCCCCGTATCAGGTTGCCTTTCAGTGGCACCACCTCCATAATCCTGCCTGTCATTCCAGAGCATTCACAGGTCTGCCTCCCTCCCTCCCTCCCTCACACACACACACACACACACACAACACCAGCTCTCTGAGAAAGCCAGCTTCTCCGCACTCTCTCTCTCTCTCCTCTCACTATCTGGATATGGAAATGTACGACATTCCTGCATTACCTCCGCTGCCATGACTACTTCCAGGATCCTGGCTTACGTGGGGGCGTGTCCGAGGGGAGGGCTCTGTGCTGTTCCTGATACCATACAGGGCCTACTCTCAGTTTGGAACAGAGGAGCAGATGTCAACACATTGTTTGAAATGACTATTGGCATACATAGTGTATGTTAAGTGTGCATTGATTGTGAATGTGTCATTCAACAGTCCTGATCCGACCTGCCAATCAGTAGCCACTGTGAGCTCAGTCGGTTCAGTGTGTGTGATTGAACTTTGAGCCCCCTCTGACAGTGATAAAAGGCTCTCACAATAGTTTATGTCTCCTCTCGTCTCGTTCTCTCTGTCTCTCTCTCTCTCTCTCTCTTTGTCTTTCTCTCTCTCTTTGTCTCCCTCTTTCTCTCTCTCTTTGTCTCCCTCTTCCTCGACTCTGAAAAGGAGATATATCTACGTCCACAAAATCTTAACACCTTGCAAGTAGCAACTCATAAATACACTGATGACTGAGAGTGTGTGTGCGTATATACGTGTGTGTATGTGTGTGTGTGTGTGTAAGAGCGTACAGTATCTACCCAGTACCCAGGAGATATGGACTGCTGCCAGGTCATGTCTGCCTAAGACAGTAAATCGTTTATTTGAGCTAGCCTTGCGTGTGTGTGTGTGTGTATACGTGTATTGTACTGTATGTCTGTGTGTGACAGTGCACCGTGATGCTACTCAAATAAGACAAGTGGAGATGTTTCGCAGGCCCCACTCTCTGTGATTAACGACACTGCAGATGGTTTCCAGCTGTCGTTTACCAAGAGAATTAACTCTAATATTTACAATGAGGGGAGCTAGGCCCAGACAGCTGCGTGCCAGTCTATAATGCCCTCTGCCAGCAACAAGTATGGAGTCCATGACCAGCCACAGGTCGAAGATCACACACACACACACAAATGTACTACACACACCACACACAATATACACCTCTCATTGTAGCAGGCCTCTGCTGATAATAATGTGCACTGTGGAGACTAATGTACACACAAGCACAACCAGCCGGGCGTGTTGTGATTGAATGAGGAACGAACCGGACCGGCAGAACAAAACCGATTTCAATCACAGTCATAATCCACATTTTAGCACTCGCGCGCCCAGACTCCCAAGGGTTTGACGAATGGAACCCTTGCCGTGCGTGGCAGAATTGCACAGCTAACCTCGCCAAGTCTTTTGTGAGCCAGATACACATGAGCCGGCGGTTTCAGCGCCATTAATACGCAGCGCCGCTAGGCTCAGTTATGGGCCTGCCTCTCTTTAATTCCCATGAAATGGAACATGTGTTTCCAGCCCGTCACAGAGGAGACACCCTGCTTGGATCTCCTTCACGACCCGAACGAGGGGCCGTCTACCGGCTCCCCCGCCTCCCGCACGGCACACCTCGTCTAGTATTCACGCCGGGGACGGTTTGATTGGCGTCGTGAGAAGTGCGGAATGAGGGTCATGTGATGTCCGTTAGGGGCGAGGCCGCGGTTTAGCCCAGGCAGGTCACAGGGCACGACTAGCCCCGCCCGTGTCTGTGCGTCCCCCCTCCCCTGCCCCCTCCTCCTCTTCTCCCCTCCTCTCCCACCCTCCTCTCCCTCCTCTTCTCCCCCCTCCTCCCCCCCCCTCCTCTTCCCCCTCTCCCCCTCTCCTCTTCATTTCTTGTAAGGGGGGGGGCACTACTGTAATGAATAAGCACCTCAACGTTGTGCATCAGCTAAATGTAAAATGTATTCGACTGTCTTCGAGAATCAACGGTGCCACCTCCAGCTGCCGGACAATCCTCCTCCTCAACCCAAGTTTGCATGGTGAGCGCAGTCAGCGCAACCCAACTTCGTGGCAAGTATCCATTGTTGACAATAATAACCCTCAATAATAAGAGCCAGGGCTCTACAGTGCAACTATTTCACTCGCCTATTTCCTAATATTTGATGCCGTGCGCGAGTTTACGAGCACAGTCAGTGTGTGAGTAAAGACTAGCCCCCCCCGCCACACTGCTGATCATTCAAAACATAGTCACCGGGAGCATGGCTCTGTGGGCTGCTTAAGCATCTCGTTAAACAATAAAAGAGGACAGAACACAATAGGGATGAGATAAGGAAGATTTGGGTTTGGTTAGCTGGTCATTTACCTAGATCAGGTGCCTTTTGTTGCAACGTGTTAAACTTTTCATTAAGTCTTGAACAATGACGGTTTGTCAATGTCACTTTATGTCAACCAACCAATCACAGTCATTTATATTATTTGCTCATCCAGGTTGTGGATAGTACATCTGTAGTGGACAATTGTAGATTTAGCCAGAGCCAGGATCTATTGTGCAAATATGTGCTCCTTTTATCCAGCCTCCACCTGAGAGCAACACGTTCCCCTTGTTCTATTTGACATCTGTTTTACTTAAGTTATTGTTATAAATGTTGTTCAGTAATCTTGTTTACATAAAGTGTGGCGTGGGTTGTGTGGGTGCTGCTATATGTTTAACATTTGCCAAATTCATTCATTTAGATGGTGGTTAACTCAAGCTCACCCCAGAAATGTATCGATAGTGGTATCAATATCGATAAAATTAACGATCCCCATCCCTATCCTCCTCTCCCCTCCTCCTCTCCCCTCCCTCCTCTCCACTCCTCCTCCTCTCCTCTCCTCCTCTCCCCCTCTGCCCCCTCCTCTCCCCCCCTCCTCTCCCCCCCCCCCTCTCCTCTCCTCCTCTCCCCTCCTCCTCCTCCTAGTCATTTTCATCCTCCACCTCCTGCTCCTCTTCACCGCCCCCCCCCCCTCCTCCGCTAAATGTTCCGGTTCAAAAAACAGTAGAATTGCTGAACCATGAAGTGAGAGAATTAGGGAGGACAAGGAGCGATTCTCCTCCGGCGAGGGTTTCTGATTGCTGGTAAATGATGACTTTATCAAACCTTTGCCTCATCTCCTGGGCCCACAGCAGGAGATGATGTCCTGACGATTAGCAATCATTCATTTAAAATTTCACTCAGCTGCTGAATAAAAATAGTTTCCACTGGAAGGGAAATGGCTGAGTGCACCTTGATGGGTGATGGTTTGTGGTTATGCGAGTCGGAAAGTGCCAGAGTGATGCCATCCACTTGTGGAGAGTCTATGTAATATTTATATTAGAAATGTACTCTTTGGTTTGAAATATTCAGAGTAGTGATGATTTATAGGAAGGAAGAGATTAGGCGCAGTTAATGATCTCCAAGCAGTGTGACTGCACGATAAAGCAGTGCAGTCTCAGATAAATCGCTTGGAAGACAGCATCTCTCCGTTTCTCTCCACTCTACCAGACACTGCTTGTCATTACTGTAAATAAAGAGACTATGTGATTGTCAGCTCTGCCTTTTCATTGCACATAATCACACGCTACACACACACACACACGCGCACACACACACACACACGCACACACACACACACACACACACGCACACACACACCCTACACACTCACACCCTACAAACACACAGTGCTTGAAGGGACCCCATTTTCTGATTGAAGACCAAAGCAGTCAAACCATGCTGTCGTTGAGACAATACTTGAAGATGGCATCCGATGGGTATTTACTGTAATCATTATAGACTGTGCATTAAAATGCCACGCAGAATTGAAATATTCACCACAGTCCACTCTCCACTCCATGCTGTAACCCATGGGCAATATATTGAGGCAATGAATGACTGAAAACATTTGTAAAGAATACTGTTTAATGTAACCCTTTTCTAAGCCCGGACCTGGAAATGCATGTATAACTAGAAACATACCAGTCGAAACTCAATAAGAATTAAAGACGTAGTATGTTTGCTTTGTTACTAGCCATTAATAAGAGTTAGAGTGGGCTGAAGAAAGACACATGGTTGGGAACAGTTCACTGATACGTTCGAAAACGTATCAGTGGCAAAAACCAAAAGACTGAGGGAAATGGGTCACAGCAAATCTGCTCTGTGGTTTTACTGTTGCTGAGAGGAAGGAGATGAGAGGAGGAGAGGAAGAGAGAGTGAGTGAGGGAGGCTTGATAATCCTCTCTCTCTCTCTCTCTCTCTCTCTCTCTCTCTCTCTCTCTCACACTCACACTCACACTCACACTCACACTCACACTCACACTCACACTCACACTCACACTCACACTCACACACACACACAAACTCTCTCCCCACGTCCATTCTCAACCGCTCTGTTAGTCTTTCTTTCGCCGAGAGAAAGAGAGAGAGAATAAAGAGGGCGTGGGGGCGGGCTGTGTGGGCGATGGAGGGGAGGGGGAGGGGGGGTGCCTCTTACACAGATATTCAATTATCTGAGGGGGTCAGCATTCCAAGGCAGTTAAGATAAACTCCCACAGCGCTTGTGTACTGTATCCATATCCAGACAGGGCTTCAGCGCTGCTGCTGCAGCAGCCGTCATCCAGTTCAGTGCGCTGGCCTCCGAGAACGCCACAGAAATGTGATGACTCCATTCTGAGACTGTGGTCTACCATGCCAGCTGGCGCGACGGGGCCGCACACTGTTCAGCAGGTCGAACCCAACCGAAAACGTAAACAAAAGAACGAGTCGCGAGCGAAAAATGAGCCGCGGCAGGGAACCCCACCCCCCCCCCCCAAGGGTGCGTTCCGGCATTACAAAGTACAAATAACACAGCAACACAGCGTTATTATCCTCTCCTGTTGTTTCAGTGTCGATCAATGTCTCCCCACCGGGCGCGCTAATGAGACCGGCTGACCTGAGGACCTTGAACACAGACAGAAACGCCAGCCTGGCTGTGCGGAGCAGCTGTGGAGAGAGAGACCAGCCCCGGCAGGCTCGTACGCCCCGCTCCCTGTCCTCCACTCGTTCCCCCGCCGGATTCCCCCTAAGGGGCCTCCGGCGTGCCGGCGGCGGAGCCACAATGAAGCCACTCTGTTTCTCGGTGGGCCTCTGACATCACCCACTCGGCCTTTCTCCTCACTGGATTCTGTGTGTGTGTGAGTGTGTGTGAGTATGAGTGTGTGTGGATGTGTGTGTGCATAAACGGGGGGCGGCCCTGGAGTCACGCAACAATGGATGCATCCCTCTCCTCTGCCTCCATATAAAAAGCCCTAAGTGGGTACTTGGCAATGCATAGGCGACTGATTAATGGGCTTTAGATAGACTCCCCCGCATTCAGCTTCTCCCCACTACATTATATGTAAGGAATTATTTGTGGCGTCTCACTGTACACTAAACTGGGGGAAATAGTGCAGCTGCTGGAGTGGAGCGCTGGGGCAGAGAGACCTCTCTCCTCGCTTGATAAATGACTCTGACGCTGCGCGGAGTAACACAGAGAGCCCTCCAAGTCATCTGCCGTGTCAACAGTTCTGGGAGGAAAGAGCTTACACGAGCTGGGGGCGCACTGATCAATGGGTGGGGGAATGTGTGCGCTTCTTCCAAGATGTTTCTGGGTTACCTACATCCTCTGGTACACACAGCCTGTCAGTAGGCATGGGGGAATCGACCAGACCAACCAGGATAAACAATCCTTCACATCGTGGTCTGAATAGCTAGAGGACATAACGGTTTGTACGTTGGGCTCTGCGCGTGTGGACGGAGAGAAGAGGCACGAATCGGACTTTTTGGGGTCGGATTTAAGGGTGCGTATCATTCCATACTTTAAGTCATCCTGACTCCTGCTTTTGGGCTTACTAAGGTAACATTGCCATACAAGAACTTGAGCTGCCGGGGGACACACACACCCCCCCCAAAAATAAGAAATGTCATGGCTCCCGATGTAAATAAACACGGAGAGGAACACTCCTTCGGAAAAGCCAAGTTCTCCCAGCTTGGACTCCTTCCAAGTGTCCTTCTCTGAAGCACACATCTTATAAAGCTTGGCTCCCAAACATACATTATGGAAAGCATGTCATGCAGCCAGTCTATCGGCGCTGTCACATCTGATAGCTCAAATGACAAATCAATTAATTCACACGAGAGAAACGGCGCTTTGATCCAGATAAACACTCCCAATATGTCTGCCATGGAAATCCTTTAAGTGGGTAGGCACTGTCGTTCTTTATCTGCGAGTGTGCGTGTGTAGTCTCTCTGCGATCGAGCTCGCAAACCTTCAAATGCCAGCCACAGGGGCCTGTAAGTGTGTTTGGCAAGCGAAGGGCATGGATTTATGAAACATAATTACCCCTAATAACCCTGGGGCCTGCAAGGTTTAGTTTCAACACTGGTTATGTTAATATTATCTTAAGGCCTTCGATAAATTAAACAGTTCCATTTGTTGGCATAGCCCTCTGCGGATCCAAGCAGAGCCAGGGGGGCACAGCCTGGAGCACCGGGCTGAAGCGAACCGACCGTCACTGAAGAGAACCGGGGGATGCCTGAGAGGTGAAAACGGTGTGTGTACTCTGCTTGCTTTCCAAAGCCACCTCTGTGTCACTCCGAGAGTTCAAACAACAGACTGGAGTCTAGAAGCTTCCCTCCGCTCCCCTCGTACTCGTCGTTCGTCTCTGCGAAACATCTGTTCATGTAAATCCAATCATAACACATATTTTGTTTCTCGACATGTGGCAGAAGTAGTTACAGCTCCCAAGGCTGGTAATTGATAGAGATGCATTATAGAATTTGCGTTTGTGCCCATTATTGATTTCAATAGGTCATTATCAGAGGTTTCTTTTGAATGCTGAATTTTTAAACCCGTTTGTTGTTTGGAGGAATGCCAAATAGATAAAGATCAATAACAGTCCAGCTCCTCTCACTCCTGCATCTGTGGGTATATGAATATTGCATTAATGAGACAGAAATGTAACGCTTTTTTTTTCCTGAGGCCATCATTGATTCAAGCTCATCAAAACCTCATTGTGAGGAAGCCTGGTTAACCTCAAATGATCTCCCAGGCTGTAGTCAATTACTCTGTGAACAGGCACCCTTAGCTGAAACCCATCTAGATGACACTTTATCCCAGTAAGACGACAGTTTGATGATGGGATCTGTTCAATCTTTGGCCGATACCTGGAGGCTCCCTCGTCTTGTGGGTGACGTTCAGGACGACTTTTGAGCTCAGATTTCTGTGACATATATCGGAAGAAATACAGCACTGTCATGTCCGACGGGACTGGTTCCTAGGTTTGTTTTACACACTGAAATGTCTCACTACCATATCATACTATGTATCTCCACATCCATGCATTTGCTGGTGGAAATATTATTATTATTATTATTATAATATACAATATAATAAAATAATATTTAGTGTGGGACTTATGTGTCCTCGCCTGAGAGCTGAGCTACACGTCTCACAGGACAGTAGTCACAGCTGGCACCAATACCTCTCAGCCAATCAGAGGCGAGCAGAGCAGGACATTTGATCCTCGGTATCATTTTCCCAGGATGCAACAGCTGAAAGGTCCCACATAGGTGAGACGCAGCAGGAGTATATTTTTTTTAATAATGAAAATTCTGAAAGTCTTGTTTTCCTCCTGTCTCGGTTTAGGAGCACACACACACACACACAAAAAACGGAACCGTTTTGTTCCAAAAACAAAGCAATAAAAGCAGTGAGTCTGGAGTTGTTAATTTCCTCTTTGCTTCAGTCAACGCAATCAGCTTCTGTCACTAGGATACAGGAGCTTTCCAGGTGAAATTGAGAGAGGAGAGGAGAGGAGAGGGGAGGGGAGAGAGAGAGAGAGAGAGAGAGAGAGAGAGAGAGAGAGAGAAGAGAGGAAGAGAGAGAGAGAGAGAGAGAGAGAGAGAGAGAGAGAGAGAGAGAGGAAGAGAGGGGAAGAGAGAGAAAGGAAAGCAAAAAAAAAGTAGAAAGAGCTAAAGGAGAAGAGAGAAATTGCCAGAGGCAAAGAAGCAATCGAGGACTCTCGAAAACCCCTGGAAGAAGTTAATCCAGGCCGCCGAGAGGGTTTTCATTAGCTTGGCAATCTGTTCCTGTAGTAGGTGCAGATCTAAGCTAAGTGATATTTTATAACTGTGAGCTTAGAGGTTCCAGTGCAGGAATGTCTGCATATGGGAAGCATTACAGCTCTTTTCCACCTAGAGATCCTCCTTACTCTTTTTAGGAATGTGGCATCCCGCTGGAAAAAGAGGGTTGCTTTTTAGCCCTTTGGATGTGATTTAAGTGGATGCATTCCGGAAAAGTCTAAACACTCTAGTAGTGAATACGTGTCCTGAGGCGACATTCCACAACTCCCGATAAACTTGTAACCGGATGACAATCCCATCCTCTGGGTCAGCGTACATGAGATTTCTCTGCAGAACTCAGCTCATTTTACCAGTTGACAGTGACAACCTGGCAACCCAAACATCTTCCTGTATCCAAAGAAGGACTGACACCGTTACGGTCACTGTAACACCGTCTGAATGGGGACAGAGCGCTGGGGCCGCCAGGCTGGCTGATAACCCCCAGAAAGGGTGAATCACCTTTCGTGTCAGAGTGGCAAGGTCCAGCACTGCCCTCTGCTCAGCCCTCATCATCGGCCGCAGCTTTTAATCAGTGCGTGTTCTTCAGTCCGCCTTGCTTCCAGCCATTAGGAAGCTTAAGCCCTCTGCAGACTAATTGCAAAAGACTGGGCAATCACAGTAATTGAATTCAGCCTCAGGCACCCTGCTTCACCCTTGACTCTTGGCCTGGGTGTGCAACGGTAGGAGGAGAAGAGAGGGGCCGGGATTAGCTTACTAACTAGCACTTAGTCTGTGTTTGCACAAGAAATGTTGGAGTCGAGCTTGCCACAGAGGATTTCTCGCCTCCAAAGTGATGTTTCTCCCAGTTCAGTCCTTATCTCACTTAGTATCCATTAAGTCAATGTTTACATACGGGAGCGTTACCGTGGGGACGCCCCCTTGTGGGACCTGCTATCAAAAACACATTGCAGAGGGGGTGAGCTCGCCACTCACTGACTGATGGCGACAGGTAAGTGCTGAAGTAGGCCAATTAGACTGCGGGCGAAGACGCGGGGCAGAGCCGGAGGAGAAACGAGGCCAGGGCACGCAGGAAGAGCCCTCCTCCTGGATGAGCCCCACACATCAGCGATGTCAGGTGAGCTCAGACGCCCGCGACACCCACAGAAGACTGTTCCGGAAAGACCACTTGAGGAAAGGAGAGAGCCGTCTCTTCGGTTTTTCAGCGAGTGGAACTCGAGAATCGAACACATGCTGTGCTGTTCCGCGCACACGCTAAGAGTGTGCGTGTGCGCGCCAACACCCTCTAGGCTCGAGGGATTGTTTTCCATTTGCAGCCTACTGATACACATTCTCATGTTCAACATGAAATGGAACATCTGCCATTCCCCTGGACATGCAGCATCTGTGTATGTCTTCATCACACACACACACATGTACACACATGAAGCGAGACTCCTGCACTAAATGTCAACGGGATGGTAAAGCAAAGATATGTGAGCAGAGAGACGGGCCTTCGGGTGAGCGTGGTAAACAATAGTCCCAGTGCTGAATCCTGCTGTCGGTTCAATGTGTGGTTTTACCTTTGATTTGTTCCTTCATAGAGTGAAGGGGAAGAGGGGAGAGAGAGAGAGAGAGAGAGAGAGAGAGAGAGAGAGAGAGAGAGAGAGAGAGAGAGAGAGAGAGAGAGAGAGAGAGAGAGAGAGAGAGAGAGAGAGAGAGAGAGAGAGAGAGAGAGAGAAAAAAGGAGAGAGAGATGAGAGGAAAAAGCAGAGTGAAGTAACATAGATAAATAATTCACAGGGACATTAACATCAAGTGAAAAACACGAGGTGTTGCAGCATTCGGGGGGGGGGGGGGGGGGGGTTATGTGCCATCGTGGATTAGCCTAGCGTGGCGTCCTGGTCGGTCCTCTCTGATTGGTCGGGGTGAGGGAGGCAGGCGGACGTGCACAACACACGCCAGCAAATCGAATCCTCCCGCTCCGTTTCACATCTGAGGTGACGTGTGCAGATCACAAAAGGAGTAGCTCTAATTGCTAACGATGTATTTGTGTTCCTACATCTGCAACTAGCTCATCCCAAGGGGAGAAAAGTGCTCCTTGAACCCCGCATTTAGCGATTGCTCTTGTGATGATAAATAATGGAAAAACGCTCCTGAGTTTATTGTCTCTCCAAGCAACCCCCCCGAGGGAGCCGACTCATCGGTGCGTGCTACGGCAACATCCCATCAAGCACTGTCATAACATCCTCATACCATGGTGCCACGGTCCTGGGTAATTACTGGAGGCCACACCATGCTTTTCTCCTTGAATTATTCTCTCGGTGAGCAGCTGCTAAACACCAACTTCTGTTTAGTCAGGAAGTCCTCCAGCATGTAGATTAGATCTGATTATGGTCCGCGTTTCCACTACAGCGCTCATTTTGATTGCGGAATGTAATGAAGCTGAATGGGGACAAAATGCTGAGACGGCGGATAAATCCGTTTATTTTGAACCTTCTAAAAACACGGAGAACTGTCTCGATCTACACATGTACATTACAGTAAGACCAAAACGAACTAGTGTCCAGTCAGCCTGGGGGTCTTGACATTCATCTGGCCAGATTGTCAGTGGGTCTGTCATTTGTTTGCCTGCCTGCCTGCCTGCCTACCTGCCTGCCAGTCTGCCTGTCAGTCTGTCTGTCTGTCTGTCTGTCTGTCTGTCAGTCAGGTGCTCGGTGCGTGGTACCTGCCTGTCCATCTCTCCGTGTGCTGTGAGTGTGACAGAGCTGCAGACACTGAGGTGGGGTGGCAGGATACCTGGTCAGAGAGGCGTCCTGTGTGAGGGGGAGCGGGCACGCCCTGAGCCCACCACTCAGCCATCTCCTCTCCAGCTTCTGCCACAGATAAAGGTCAGCGCCCATCCCCTCACACAGGTGCACCTCACCACGGAAGACCAGTTCTCCACTCATTTCCCCTCACTGGACGTTCTGTATTGGACGTTGCGATGGTACGGTCTTGTATTGTATTTGCTATCGGGGTGATGATGTTTGACGATTTCCGTGCAGCCTGATTTGAATTGCAAGGATTGTTAGGGGATGATATGAGTTGCTCTCAGGATTACAAATGTAATGTGCTGCAGTGATGCATACTGGGTAGAGCATATGCCATGAGGCATGACAGATTTGCATGGATAATCTCTGTTTGAGGATTAATGGCCTTTTTTACATCATAGTTCATGAAGGGAAGAATTAGAGTCTAATAAAATGACTCTGGTTGATGATCAATAATCCTAAGGAGTGCTTATAAGCAGATAATCATTTTTTGAATAAATCTAATTGAAGATGTGTTGTTTACCAAATACGATTGATCTGGTTGTCTTCCTAGCACACCTCCTGTGTGATGGCATTTCTCAAGTAGAATATTTCAAGTCACGGTTCCAATTTAGCAATATTGCTAGGAGACCACACTGTATATACTAGTATGTACAGTATTCAGTACCAAAGGTCTGTAGTCTAGACCTCAATACCTTATGTAGACCTATGTCCACAAAGAAGAAGGAGAAGACTATAACATCATTACTAATGTTGTTTTCCCATGTATCTATCATCCAAAACATCATTGAAACATAATCCTTCTGAGTGCAGCGGCTCTAGAACGTTCTCCTCGTGAATTCCTGCAGTCCCTTGTCCTCCCGGTGACCAACTGCATGGGGCACATTCTCCCAGACCTATTAGTTGTCTAATCCAAATCTAATCCGCCATTTTATGGATAAATCCTCTCTGAACACTTTGAACCGTAGGGTCACTAATTGGATTTGAGCCAATCCTGAGGTAATGCACACACAGGCTGAACAGAATGCTTTAGGAAGATCGTGCTGAACCGTCGATTTAGAGGCAGAACTAGCTGTTTGACGACAGACTAAAACCCATTTCTATCCCAGTAAGGAGTTCTAGAACAGAATTTGAGTTACATCTATTCTGCATTCTTTTCAACACAAAAATGTAGACACTCATGCATGCACACCTCTAAACAAACCTTCTGATTGTGGATACCTACAAATTGTGTAGACAAATACACATGCTGTGTACAGACATAGACACACAACACGGAAAGACACACAGACACAGACAGTATACAAGTCAGCACACATTATACAGTACATTGCACACATAAATCCCAGATCAACCAAATGTACAGGATGCTGCTGGCACAAAACGGCCATTCATACAAGATTTCTTGTCTCTCTGGTTTCCAGGGCTCTGCCTCCATCATTGTGTTTACGCTCGTAAACATTTCCATTCCGAGAGCGACGCGCCACAGTAACCCCCTCGAGATGCACCGTCGGCCAAAGGAGACAGTCCTAAAAACAGTCTTCGTCCTGTTACCATGACAACGCGGGAGACCGAAAGGCGGAACGGAATGCAGCCACTTCCAAAAGCTCTCTTTGGAACCCGGCCGGCCGGCTGACCCGTCCTTGTCTACGTCTCTGTGGTGGCCACATCTGTCGACGGTGACCCTTCCCCTGCCTCTAATACTGACAGACCAGGTCCTGTGGGAGAAGTGGTTTCCAACTAAACTTTGGTCTTTGACCTGGCCTGTTTGGTAAATTACTAGCCAAAACTGAAGTAATTACTCCTTAACGGGCTGAATAAAAGCCTAGCAAGATGGACTCAAACGCGTTTTATTGTCACTAAGTCAGCGTTATTAAGCAAACCCTGTGTGCCACGGGACCAAGCGCTCTGTGATCTCACCGACAGCTTTTACAGACACTCATGTCCAACCTTACAAGTTTAACCTCTGAGATATTACCCTGTCAAATCCCATCGGACCTGAGTGTGATGTGACCTTTCCTTCAGCTCCCATCCAAGAACTACAAAAGCCTAGGCGGGCCGAGGCCAGCTTTTGGCAGGAGATCAATACTAATCAATTTGCGAGTCTGTTAGGTAATAACAAGCCAAGATGCTGCTCGGAAAAATATGGCTTCCAGACTTCCTTAATTTGTCATAATACAGGGGGCCAAGGAACCAAACGAGATTATCTGGCTGGAAGAATCTTCCTCCGTGGCAGATACCCTAGTCAGGAAGTCAGGCTCGCTCAGCGGAACACTGCCCTGTTCTTCAGAGTCCACTCTGTAAAATGGGATTCGATTTGGGGATTGCACCCGTCGAAATGGGATTGTTTTTGCTGGTCAAGTGCAGACATGTGTCCTGATAAACCTGCTGTACGTTAGTCATAGTCTCAGTAACCAGAAAAGGACCTCGAAACCAACACGCGCAACAGGGGCTGCTGTATGTTGAGACAAAGAAATCATAGACACCAGTCGTGTCCACATAGGCTCTCAGCTGCTGGGGTGTTGCTCTGCGGTCCGAGTTGAATATCTAGGTCGAGGATGCATGGAAGAGGTGGGTGAGGGCCCGAGCCTGTCACATTAGCTTCCCACACAGGGGCCCTGAACCCCCTGCGCTGCCGGCAACACTAGTCCCATTAATCACACACGTAAGGTCAGGAGCAAAAGCCAATTTACCCGCATGCTCTACTTGTCGCTCACAAGAGTAATGAATATATTTCTCCGAAGCTGTAGGAGCCAGGCGGAGAAAATGTTCCATGGTTTCCCCCCCTCCTTCCTCCCGCACACATAGCACAGTCACTTGTTGCTAACCAGTGCTAGTATTACATTTTGTCATTTTATTTAGTCATTTTTCACCGTATTAGCCAGGTTAACCAACCAACCATAGCTGTATCCTCGCCAAATAGGTGTGTTTGGCATCTGTCCGCAGAAGCGACTCCCGTCACCTCCATCCACTTCCTCTGAGAGCAGGAAATCAGATCACTTTCCCCTCATTTATAATTGAGAGGCAGAGGTAGGTGCCTGGAGAGCAGAAAATGAATTAGCCTCAGGTATTTTTAGCACTCTAAAAATACAGCTTTAAGTCTATTTTGAGGGTCCTTTTGAAGGAAAGGAACTGTCTGTGCTATTAGCAACATCTGTAGTTCTTGCAAAGGATTCAAATGATGAGTTTTGTTTTAGTGAGGAAGGTGAACAACTAGTTATAGAGTTGATTATTTCCTGAACGTTGATATTATGACAGGATGTATTCTTTGCTGTTTCAAGCTACTCAATACTCAAACAACAACAAAAAAACGAGTTAGCGTAGGCTATATCAGTTGTGCTTATACAGCCAAGATAAGAAATCAATCGAGAATTCAATGAAAGCACTGATGACACTGTTGAAGCCCAGAAACCCTGTATACTCAATGACTTTTGATTAAATCAGCCACCTAGTTTCAATATGAATTAATCCAGCAACACACCCTTATTACCCCCATGCCCTCCCGGATGCCTGTAGACTCCTTCCACCCTATCACACCACGCAAAACAGATAAGCATAATGATCCGGATGACTTGGTATCAAATGAGCCAGAAACGTTGGATAATATAGTCTGCTAAATGAAGTCATAGGTCAGTTTGCCCCGTCTCCCTACCTCTGTCTCCCTTAACCTGGGATAATTACACTTTTTATTACCCATTAGAGAGGCAGTTGGAGGAGGACAGGTAGTTTTGGGCGGATGAGGCCAGCTTCCAAGCTGATATGCAGCCGCTGAGAAGCTAATATTCACACACCGAGAAACGTATCGTACAGGAGATGAGACAGGGGATACAATACCGCAGATGTTGCTGTTGCGGATCGGTGTCACTGTCTAGTGTTGTTCTAAAAGGACCCTGGGAAACAAACACAACAGATGGGCACGCGTTTCATCCTCGTGCCCTCGCGTGGTCGCCGTCTTCTTCGCGCTTCTGTCATCACACATCGCCTTTTGTCGCCACGAGACGCTTGGAATGTTTTCCAGTGTTTTACTGTCATGTTTTAGGTGTAATTTAGATGATGTTACGGCGCTCGATCGATGCCCATATGGGGAGGATGACCCCTCTGCGTGCTCACAGAAGTCTTCTGTCGGCTGTGTGGACCACCGCTACTCCTCTTCTGCCTAGCGATTCTTTATCCTGACAAAACTCATCTTCCACGCCTTCATTCTCAGTTACTAAATCTATCAGTACTCGTCCAGCTCACTGACAGGCACCTCATACACCATCATACTATTATCAATTCTCATTTCTGAAGCCCCAGCTAAGCTAATTTACATTCCCGACTTGAAGCAGGCATTCATCAGTGTCACCTGTCACAGTTCTGTCGTATAATAAGGCACAAAAGCAGCCTTCGGCTTGGCACTGGCCAAACAAGACAAAGAAACGACTTTGTGTTCTACAGGCATTAGGAAAGATAGCACTTGATGAAGTGACAGAAGCTTAATGAATTCACCCATCCAAAACGTCTTCCACCAAGGGGTTTATTTCAACTTCAGCTTGATTGTGGTTACTCCAGGATTGTTTGGAATTCGTAGGTACTCTCCCATCAAAATGAGCTCTATGATTTTCAAATGGATGCTTTGTGTAGTCTGCTTGATTCTGCCTCTCGAGTGAGTCTGTGGGAGAGTCTGAGAGAGTGCAGTTCCCTGTGTATGCAGCCCTGTCTTTTACGTCTGTCTGAGGAGCTACAGCTGACACCAGCTCATTTCATCTCCTGCCAATCAACACCGTCTCCGGCCGACAGACACACCTCGGGCCGTTTCTTTCTCTCCGTCTGACAGAGACGGAAAGGAGAGACGCCGTGCCGTGACCTCCCTCCAGAAAAAACGCCATTCACGAATGCAACGCCTCGTTTTCGGCTGTCCGGCGAAAGAAACGCCGCAGACAGCAAGACCGAAGAGGACAAACACGGAGAGACTTAGAAGGATGGGGGCAATGACAGGCCCACTGGCCAGCGTTTAACTGAAAAACACTTGCATTAATCTAGTCACTGGAAGCCTATTTACACAAACACCTCATGACAATTTCCCCTCACTTTGAACGTATGCGTACACTTCAGCCATAAAATGCGTGCCGAGCACATGCTGAGAGTGTGAGAGGCTATTAAGGTCTCAAATGCAATATCCGCTTGGCTACGTGCACAATTACCGACATGTAAAAGGAGAGTGGCCTTATTTTCTTCATTCATCTCTTTATGGGACCGTGTTCCCATTTATAGGTGCTGGGGGACAGACTGGAGGAATATTGATTGCGTGCTTTCTTCCAGGCCGCGCCGAGGATCCATCAGCCTGCAGCCCACCCCAGCTAGCTCTGCCCGGGCTCGCTGGGGCCTCAGCACTCCCTGGAGGGACAAAGGAACCCCCTCCACATCCTCCCTGAGACATTTCCTCTGCAGACTCTGATCCTGTACTTAATCCCGTGGCATAATCCCAATCCCAATCAAGCTAAACTGAACACGGTTGGCCCATCGTTCCACATGTGTGAGGAGGAGCAGGAGCTGACCTTATAAGGTCTGGTGGCTACGTTGCAGGGAGACTGTGAGGTTGTGTGTTATTGTTGTTGTGTGTGTGTGTGTGTGTGTGTGTGTGTGTGTGTGTGTGTGTGTGTGTGTGTGTGTGTGTGTGTGTGTGTGTGTGTGGAGGCAGAGGGGAGGGGAGGTGGGACATGTCAACACAAGAATCCAGTTCTCCCATTGATATATGCTATATAGAAGCTTAACAGAGATTTGAATAATTCAAAGCACTCGGGTTGCCAGAATTCCATAATCAGCTTGCTGGGCTGAAGGAAGCAGTGAGCCCCCTGGTACTGCATGGAGAATCTGTATCGCACGCCCACATGTATAATTAAGGGAAGCGGGCGTCTCTTCTTGTACACAGACATCTAAATATGCAGGCCATATAAATACATCTAAAGTGATTTGCTTGTTGGATGGTTGTTGCTGCGTGAGGATTCTGTCGTAACGCAACAAGGCTGGGGAGGTTCCAGGCGATCCAATGGAACGGGGGGGGGATCAGGTTTTCGAAACCGAGCAGTCAGCTAGTGTGACCTTGACCTACACACGCCCCGTATCTCTCCCCTCGCGTCGACGGACACAGATGGCGTGGCCATGGCGACCAGGGCACAGGACGGTCACTCCCGTCTGTCTGTCGGTCTGTCAGCCACGACGACAGGAGCCCTCCAATAGACACCTTGCCAGGGGCTGATTAGCACACGTAAACAGCCATCCTGTCACTCGTTCTCCCGCCCAGATGGGATCCTGCCTCAGAAACACCCGGAAAGCACATCGGGTTCTGCGATGACAAGTGCCGTTAAATGTCGTTTCACCACCAGGGGTACATGAAAATAACATGTCATCGGTGAAATCACGGTGCTACTTACATTTACATTACATTTACATTTAGTCATTTAGCAGACACTCTTATCCAGAGCGACTTACAGTAAGTACAGGGACATTCCCCCCAAGGCAAGTAGGGTGAAGTGCCTTTCCCAAGGACACAACGTCAATCTGCATGGCCAGGAATCGAACCGGAAACCTTCTGATTAATAGCCCGATTCCCTAACCGCTAAGCCATCTGACTCCCTGCAACTCCCTGCTACTTATGTGGATGGTGTTTTGTTACAGTGACCATAACATGACACTTTTTGTAGGTCCCTTGGTATGGTGTAACAGGGAAATCTTTGCGCACAACCACAGTTTTACAACTGTAACCTGTTACCATGGTCTGGTAGTGTTTCTTCACTATGCCTTAATTACATCTGTAAAACTGACGTTAAATAAATTACATGAAGAATAGCTGCTTGCAAAATCCATAAAATTTAATGAGCGAATGTGCTAAAGCCTAGGTATTTTGGTTGGGGGCAAGAGTTATTCGTTTCTTAAAAACACCTCTGAGATTTTAGTCATTCAGACGCCGGATATAAATCAACAACCTGTTCATACCCTCACCTAACCCCTGTGAAGACCATATCCCTCACCAATCATCCCCGTGACTCACACAAGCACACACTCTCTTCCTGGACACACACAAGCACACACACAGTTTTATCAGAGAGCACCTCGACACTAGCCTCTGCCATAGCAAGCTGCAGCACAGTATAAAGTCACTGCGGCCCAAATGACATCCTTGACACATTCGTCCTGTATTTATACACTCCGCTTTTCCTCCAGTCTTCCCTCCGAGCCATATCTCACTGGTCCCCCTCCCCTCTCTGTCTCCCTCCCCTTATCCCCTCCCCTCCCCTCGCTTCTTACACTACCTCCCCTCCACTCATCTCCAACCCTCCCCTCCTCCCCTCTCACACTCCCTTCCTCTCCTCACCTCCCTTCCTCTCCTCCTCCCCACAATTCATGTCTCACAAACAGACACAGCTGCGAGTCCTGAGCCGCAGTTTACCCAGCATTGTGTCAGGCCCTGGGCTGATTGACAGGCCCAGAAGTCTCCCTCTCTCTCCGCTTGGAGAACGTATTATCATAATAATAGTAATTGCGCTTGATAACAACCTTCAAAAGGGAATCGCCGCTAAATGATGATGGGGCGAGCGTTCCTCGACACCTCTGGGTCGACAGCCTCATGGACGCGGCCTCGGCTGTGCGCCCCTTAAGTGGAAATGGCAGGGAGGAGAAAGCGGGCAGGCCTACCGTGTGCCCGATGCCCGCAGGCAAACAGTAGACCTGCCGCTATCCAGCTGATTCACCCGGCCAATCAAACACACTCACGTTATCCTCTTCATTCATTATCTATGGGGGACCAGCCCAGAGCGCACACGCGTCATCTCCTTTCATCCCCTGGGATCTGTCCGGCTTTGATCTGGGTGTGTGTCCCTTTGGCTAGCGCAGCTGCACAGAGGGCAGGTTCCTCTGGTATGGGAATATTCCGGAATGATGGTTCTCTTTTGGGCAATTTATAAAACATGCTTCCATGTGTGAATGTGTGTTCAGCAAGTCTTAATTAATGGATGCCTGGAGGCCGTGTGTTGTGCGTGAGACTAAAAACGACGTATGAATATGTTCTGGGCCGAATCGCGTTGGTCGGCATGAATACAGGAATGTACTGTGCTGCCTCCTTTACAAGTGAATGACAGGATTCACTCTCCTACACACAAGATGCCGTCCAAGGGAGTGATTCCATGACAACTTGCAGTCTGCAGCCCTTATGTCAATTGCCGTTAACGGCTCTCTCGATTGCTAAGTCAACATCAAGTCTCCCTCTCAGAATGAAATACTTCTCCTGTCGACATCGTAAGTCTGTCGGAGGGGCCCTGAAATACGGCCCTCCTCGGACCACCTCGGAGCCGAACCCAACAGAAGTGCTGATGTTTGTGTTATGGCTGGGGGGAAATCCACGCTCCAAGTCCTCTGAACCCCCCCACTCTGTCCAACCCCGGCTCCTGATTGGCCCGGGAGGAGACTCTTTTCTGCACGGTAACAGCTGATGAATCCACTGTGTAGGGAACTCGACCCGATGAAATAAAAAAGAAGAAAAAAAAGAAATATAAAAACAACGAAAAAAAAAAGCACGGTATTGATTGCGCCCTGGCTGCATTCCTCCTCATTTTCCACCCAGTCGTGCGTGCCCGGGAAATGAAGTCATAAAAGCCTTCTTGGGCTGACATTGGTGGTGATCCCAAATGCATGTGCGGGGGGAGAGCTGCAGGCATTGATGGGGAGAGGGGGGGGGGGGTGGGCTGGCCACAGCACAGTATGTCTGCTTGTCTCTATCGATATGCCGTTGACCATGACGTGCTCGCCACTGTGGTTGACACTTTGAGCTGAGGTTTTAAAGGGAGATTGAGAAAGCGAGAGAGAAAGAGAGAGAGAGACATGGACAAAGAAGCATGCAAAACCACTGCTTTGCTCGTATCGAACTTCTCTCCGCGTGTTCAAAGCGCTTTGGACAATAATGCTGTGTCCTCGACCTAACCAGCAGCACTACACAACGCCACACAGACCACAAGACATCTTCAGCAGCCCACCAAGCATCCACCTTCTCAGCCCTAGTCTGTCCCCAGGGCACCCCAGCAGAACGGCCCACAGAAAGGAAACGTTTGCCAACAATGGGGGCTTTCTGCTCCCCAACATGCCTCTGACACTTGCCTGAGCATTTCTTCTCAGAGCCAATCAGCTTCCTTCACACCAGAGGTTGTTTCTCCAACATGGGTGGTAAACGCAGTGACCTCTGACCCCTGGCGGACGTTGACCCCTCGGGCTGTGACATTCCTCAGGGGCAGCTGCACGGCATCCCACAATGCACCACGTTCACGTGGCTCCACATGAAAAGGTTGGCATGGAAAGGTTCTGTGTGACCTTTGCAACATTGCTTTTGGCTTAGAACATGTTTATACAACGTGCATTGCATAGGTATAAGTATATTGATTGAATAGGCAATTAAACTGAGCTAAATGTGTTGTAAAACCCACAGATGAAATCCATCTGTGGGTTTCTTGATCCAGAAGGCTTTCTCTTGAGATCATACTTGAACTATTTGCCCCATACCGGATGATAGGACTTAATTAATTATAGGTAAACATAGACATAGATTGAGATTGCCAAGAGGAGCAGGACTAAATGATTCCAATATACCAGTACCTGCATTTCTAACAAATGGCAATGAACACAAAACTAAACTTGAAAGTTGAATTTGAACTGCTGTCCTGTGATTCGCTGAAATAACCATGTGGGGTGCTTGTGGTGGTAGGGTAGAGACCGGAGCATAGTCATCGCCCAAATAAACGTCTCTCTATCATCAAAACATCACACCAAAATAATATTTCATCTTTGTGACCTTGAAACCAACACACGCCCCAAACGACGAACGGGATTTGATCAGCGGAGACCGGCTGGATTCTTCCCTTGATTTCGTGTTCAGTCCATCTTCCAATCGAAAATCTATTTCGGCTCCATTCACGGAGATGGAGTCCTGACGATTTCTTCGTGGGTGAGAGTCGAGCCGTGTGAACATCTCTGGTGGATGAGCGGAGGGTTTCAGTGTATTAGTGTCACAATGAAGTCATGTGCCGCTTTCAGCTGTGCTGCTGGTAAGCTTCCCCCACTCCAATTGTGTGGGCTGCAGTCTATTTTACAGCTAATTGCTTGGACGAAGATGGATGTCATGACCTCGATCAAAAGTACTTTCGACATCTGAAGTCATGTGGTGTTTGGTTTAGCACCACACTTAAGTCACTGGTGCTGTCTTTATGCAAATCACATTCCGGAAGTACAGTACCTTTGCAGAAGATAAATGATGAGTTTAACACCAAAGATTTTACTTGACATTTATGTCCTCTCTGAGGTCTTTCATGAATCATTCCTAAATCATTTTTAAGCGTTTGAAATAAGGTCTAGAAAAGCACAAGATATGACTAATATAAATGGATTCAGATCCTGGAATAGAACTTTATAGTGAAGTTATTAAATTAATCTTTTGCCCTTGTGTGCGTATGGGTAAGCGTGTGTGTGTGTTTAATCGAGTTGAACGGGTTGATCTCAGTCCTCAGTATAAATGCCGCCTACCGCGCCATTGGAAAAGCTGGTTTTTATCTGGCTAAAGGGATGTTTATGAGAGGTGTTCATGTGTGTGAACTCAGGATTACCCAGAGTTCAAACCCGGGTGTGGGCAAAAGAGAGAGGGGAAATTTCGACTGTTGTTTGCAGTGCCACCTGTAACATGTAGATGTGCGTGCGGGTCTGTGTGTGTGTGGGGGGGGGGGGGGGGGGGGGTATAGAGGGGCGTTGCAGTGACGAGTAAAGCCATCAGTGGGACTGACAGGGTGATGAATGTTTTCGGAGACAGTCAGGACTGGAGCTGGGATGAAGGGGAACCAAATAGCCACGGCAAATCATTCCTGTGACTGCCTCTGCCAGCCGTTTTTCACTCAACTATAATAGGGGCTGTGGGCAGGGAGAGAGGCAGAGGAGCAAACAGCTGCGGCCACTAATACTGCAACGAAAACAGTATATATATAACAGTGACAAAGCTCCAGCACGTGACTCTGTTGTCTCTGTCTTCCTCTTCCCTCTCTGTCTCTCATCTCTTCGGATGTGTCACTTCAGCCCACCCGCCAGACCCCTCCTGCTCCTCCCCCTCTCCATCACCGTGCCCCCCCCGCCCCCTCCCCGCCCCCCTCCTCTCCTCAGCCCATGGGTAATGAGCTCAGTCTGAGCTGTGTTTAAGCCCATTAACCTTTGCGGGCGGCGGTGAATTCACAGAGAGAGATAGAGACGGAATGAGAGGGAATGAGGGAGGAGGAGAGAGAGAGAGAAAGAAAGAAAGAGAGGGAGAAAAGAACTACTGATACAGGGACACCGTGTTGGTGGTTTTGACCCCTCGAGACTGGCTGGTTTTAATCCCATTCAAAGTGTGAAGATATTTGTCACAGGCTTCTATTTTTTCAACCCAAAAGTCCAGAGTGAGATAGCTAGTTTAAGAACAAAGATTAATGCTTCGGTTCATATTACATCGTAGTGGGAAGCAGCAGGACGTCTCATTGCTACGGTTCAAATGCCCAATACACACTGGTACAATATTCTATAACTCTTTCTGTGAGAGGTGCTAACACCTCTCACAGGAAGGCCATAGCTACAGAGGAGTTCATCTGCAGTGTAACACGGCAACTCCACTGTACTGTACGGAGATGCTACACTGAGTCAGAGTTAAGCTACACAGGAACAGGAACAGACCCCAAAAAGCCAAAATAAATGAGAGAAGTGAGAACCCTCTGAGCAGGTCTCCCTCTAAGCAAAGGGGAAGTGGTAACGACAATATTTGTCGATTTCGTGAGTAACCCACACAGTGAGCACACCAGGGACATTGGTGTGGCCACAGCTCTGATCAGTTTGAAGGATGCTCTGCTGCAATTACAGTGCGCACACACACACACACACACACAGATGTGTTGTCATAAGCCTTGTTACAGAGTCGGCACGTACCCTGAGTCAATGTTCCACTCATCCTTGGACCAGACCATGGCTAACCATGACCTCTGACCCCTCACCCCTGACCCTAATGGCCGCACTGCAGGCAACGGCCACATCCTATACTTCGGCAATCAAGCTGATCTGATAGCCATGACACTAGAATCGCACAGCAACAAGCTGTCACAACTTCAGGAATGTAATATCGTCTAATGTAAACAGCCAATCTTATTCACTCCATTCTATCTCCTATTAAACGTGTTCAGAGTCTAATTACATTAGCAAGTGGAAAGGTTTATTGTCATCCTGCCATTGTAAGGTAAACAGCTGCTATTTCAGAGTGTCACATTGGTACTACACAGAAGGGACTACACAGGCAACACTTCGCATGGAACCATCAGGCAACTACACACACAGGAAGACACATAGACGTGTACACACACCTGCCAGCACACACACACGAGAGGACACACTCACACACGCATGCAAGCACACATTTAAGGACACACACACACACATGCACAAGCGCGCACACACACACACGCCAGCCCAAACACATTTAATGACACACGGGCACGCACACACTCACACACACACACACACACACACATCCCTAGGGGTGTGTGACTATGATGGCTCCATATTTCTCAAGGCTGGTTTGCGTCCCTCTGCTTTTGATTGTCTGTTACTTGCGTGGTCCCCTCGGGAGAAGCAGTGGAATTGTGTCTCTCTCAAGCAGATGCTCTCCCCCCCCCCCCCCCTCCGTAATCTGCGCTCACTCCGAGGCGATGTCACCCCGCCGCCGCCGCCGCGCCGCAAATTTACAGAGGGAGCGCGGAGGGTGTACCGAGGCGTCTCTGCCTCTTGTTCTCCTGATCAACGGCAGGCTTCACGTGCTCAGCTATTCAAACTGAGAAGAGGGTTGAGAGCAGGGAGGATTAGTGACATGGGAATTGCTTTTTATTACTCTAAGGTCGGGGGCCTTTTCTATAATCCATGAAGCCCAGGGTGAATGGTGAACAGGCAGCATCACGGAATCGGTTGTGTGTGTATTCGTGTTTTATCGCTCTGGTTTTAGTTTATTAAACCACAATCTATGTAGGATCCCTCTGGTGGGCGATACTGTACTTCGATAGTGACGGAAGAATCAAGTACCAATATCTATTTCCTTCTCCCAGTTAAGGACGAGGCCTGTTTTGTGCAATGTGATATAACGGTTTCTAGGGATTACATCATGGCTTGGGTTGCAGAGGATCCGAGGGAGAAGACTTAGACTGCCACCTGGTGTCTGTGTCACAAACGACGTGCTCAACTCAGAACACACCTAAGCCCCCTCAGGGGGAGGTTGTGAGGCTGTGTTCCCTTCAGCTTGGCTCAGTGAAGGCTCTCACAAGCAACATTGACTCTATGGAACATCAGACAGCCAAGTATCTGTGTTCCGGCGTGTTCCCTCTATCCGACGGGTGAATGGCCCCGGCTCGTCCTCCTCTCTCCCCCCGTCAAGGTAAACGGTTCAGGAAGACACGAGGCGGCGAGCGCGAGCGCAACGCCGCCGAACTCGGCGTCGCCGTTCCTCCCGGCGGCTGTCATTAGGAGGGGATTACGGGCCTCTTTTGAAGTCTGACGGCTTTGAAGAGGCTGGCGGTTCGCCGTCAGACGGGAGCAATCCAGGCCTCGCTCGGGGGAGAGCGCGGAGCGCTCGCTTTTCCACAACATTGATTTGTGTTTGTTTGTTTGCCTTGTTGAAAGGATCTCCGAGGAGCCTCTTAATGGTGCTTACAAAGCTAATAGAAAAATGGCTTGAAATCCTCAGCTGTGTCATCATTGGGTGTGTGTGTGTGCGTGTGTGCGTGTGTGCGTGTGTGTGTGTGTGTCGACGGATGCTGGTGGATGTGTGCGAGCAATCCGGAGAGGTGCTTCTATGTGGCAGTGTGACGTGGGTTTCTCACCCTCCCAGCTGCACAGTTTGGTTCCTGTATAACATTTGCCCACTCAGGAGAAAACCAAGCTGTTATATGGTCTGTTTATACTGTAGTGTTACACTATCATGTTTCCTGTTTTGTTGTTGTTTGAATTTGCTTGAATTTATAGAATAACAGTGGCAGCTGGATTGTCTGAAAAAGTTATATAAACAGTCGATCTTTTTTTATCTCCCGCTGGCTGGGCCATCCAAACAGCACATCTCATCCAGTGCTGTTGTCCTCTGACAAGAAAATGTGGCAGATCTGATAACATGGTCATTAATGGTGTCTGGCTCACCTCTGTACACACATCTTTAAACACTGCTCACATTTTATCTTCAGGAATCTGGCAAACATTGCTTAGGATCTCATTTTGGTTTTCTAATACACTCCTTCTCGCGGTGGTATGGTACAGAAAAGTGTTTTAGTATGAGCAGAACACTTAAAGCCGTCGTTTGAAACATGATGTGTTTGCAGAGTTGGAACACTGGACTCAGATGCATGGCAGCTCATATATAGATTCAATGGAATTACTTCCTCACTGGGTGGTTTCCAGATAGTAGGGATCAGCGAATCTACATAAGACGTGCAACCTGCATCGTCGACAGAATTCATACCAACATTAAGAGAGCCTTCTTTTGGTGCCTCTTTAATATTGCGCACACTTTGTGAAAAATACACATCAGTCTTTTCTGTGGAATCTTCCAGCAACACATGTATATCCACTATCATGGACATTGGCTCAGGAATAGTACATTTGTATCCACTGCCCTTTGTTTTGAGTTATTTTGTCCAATTGAGAGGACTTTATAATGACCTCAAGGACAGTCAAGTAATTCCAGTTAATTAATTAAGTAACAGACGCGTACCATTTTTTTCATTTTCACACTAAACTGTTACAAACAACAAAACTATGTTGTGACAGTTATTTCTCTTTAGACATCACCCAAACCCTCCCAGACGCAGAGGACACCTGACCACTGTGAGAAAGATGTCTGTCAGTTTGTTTAGCTGCAGTCAGTCAGTCGTAGTGTGTTTTAATTGATGACTGAAGGGGCCTAGCCGTACATGCACAGTATCAATACCATCTGTCACGACGCCCATTAGAATCACCCGGGGGAACGCTCACAAACCAATCAACCTCAAACAGATGCTGGAAACATTTCCATTAGGAAATTTCCCAACGTGAAATAGCACGAACTGTTGTCGTTGTGAGGTTGGCGCCGCACATATCATCATATCGTGGAGAGACAGTGTTGAAAACAGTGAAATTGTTATTCAGGTCAAGTGCTACATGCTACTGAATGAGCATTTAATAGCATATGAGCCCTGAGGCAAGAAGAATCCTATTCAAATTCGAAACACGCCAATGTCATTTAATGACCTTGAAGAGTTGTGAAATGTTTTTACAAGTAGAAGAAGATATTAAACGCAAACAAGCAAGAGAATTATGCCATGGTTTAATGTACCCCACGATGATGATAAGATGATACCATATTTATTTAGCAGATGTTCTCGTCCGAGGAAACATACCTAGGGGAATTTGAACCGGCAACCTCTAAAGTCTGCAGGCAAACGCCCTGACCACAGAGCTAAACCTATCCCCCCAATGTAAATAGTCAAGCACAGTAGACCACCTTCTGCGGAGAGAACCATTTAAATTACATAAAGGATCTAGATGTTCACATCTATGGTCAAGTACAGTACATTGACCTTTCCCAGCACAAGAAAAAACTACATTTCCCATCCATAAATCTACTTGAACCTGTGCAGCTGTAAAGCGATACGTAGTCCCTGATGTTAATGCCTATAAACTGGTGGTAATGGAAAGGGCAGAGTGCCGGGTCAGAGTCTCCTGTGCTGTGGTTGTTAAAGTGGGACTCTCTCAGGCCCTCTGCATGTCATCCAGTCCAGCATCTCAACATGCCGGCCTCGCACAACCTTTAGAAATGTCAGCGCAATAAAAAAAAAAAACAATGAATTCCAAGTGCCAGACCTAAGGTGTGTCTCGTCGGACGTCGTTCGTTTTAATCCTGTTTGCTCGGGGGAAACCCGTCTCGAAAGGTAAAAAGAAAAGAACACATACTGCCTGTGTGTCTCGGCCAACTGAGCAAAGCTACTGTAAATCTATCTGTGTGTGCCGACCCCTCCGCTCGCCTGGAAGCGAGTCTGTCTGTCTGACTCGCCGACGGGCCCCTGGCCTTTAGGGCTGCACCTCCGCTAAGTAACGGAGACGCAGTGATCTCACGAGCCTCCCCACAGTCTCAGGGTCAGCACCAGGGCGTCCACTCCCCTTCCCCCGGGCCGTCCAGGGGGTCAGGGGAGGGCACAGACTCTGCATACATATTATACAGGGTTGAAAAGACCCAGTCCAGCGGTGTGAATGTCTTAACTTGACAGACTACTTAACTTGATGTCAAGACTCGCGGTATATTCAGACAAGTCCATTGTAGAAAGTTTTAACACTGGTTTGTATGCCATTACACCATTTCCCTTGGGAAGAAAGAAGCTGATTTGATATTAGGCTTTAGAGTGCAGGAACGGACCAGAAAAGACTGCCCTCCCGCAAAGGTGATAAAGACGTTTATAAATTTGACTGTTACTAGGCATATGTAGCCCACGTCACGATCGCCAGGCCACTATCGCACGCACACATCCCGTTGCTCCCATGATTAACCGTCTCTGTATTATGAGTAGCTTCATTCAGCTCTTGGCCTCGACTCATTTCAAGACAAAAACAGAGATATTTGTTGTCTCAGTCAGGGTTTAATGAGGTGACCACAGAAAGAGGCGTCACCCTATGCAGATCAAAGGAGGCGTCTAAAAAAAGAGCCGAGCGCGTCTGGAGGACTTCCCGTCGAAATAGGCGAAGTGGAGAGCTGGTTTTCATTTCCTCTTTCGTAGACGAGTGCGACTTCCTGCGAGGCAACGCTCGTCTGGCTCGTTTGGGCTCTACTGAAAACAGAGGTTGTGTATGCGAGATAACAGCAGACTCTTCGGGGAGATCCTCATATAGCACAGCCAGCCCTTCTGCCTATAAAAACACTGTACGTTTACAACTTACAATACATGTACTTCCCTGCCTCTGAAATTGCTCTATTTTTACATCGTTTTGGATCGAAAGCGTTTGCTAAAATGAGAAATATATCAAATGTGGATGTGACTTGGTAAACTAACAGCTCACTGTGGTACACACTGATTTGGCTGCACACCACAGCAAACGAAATGAGGCAGCACAGCAGCTAGCTGCCTTGTGTGTGACCGGGTTCCACATCCAGCCAATCATGCCTAACAGACTGTTTATGTGTTTGTGGCCTCTCCCTGTGGTGATTCTGTATTGAGCTGGAGAGGAAGACCACAGGAGAAACACCAGCCCGGTTTGGCCCCTTCCTCCGTGGTGTCACATATAGCCTGAGGGGCTCACGCTTCCAGGAACTCATCCATTTCTGGGTATGACAACATCCTGTGGGGGCGTCTCAGCTTAATCCATGTCACAGTTCCACAGTTCCACCCCAGAAATGTTTACTTTATGCTACACTGTCTAGATGCTTTACCACTGTACGATATCAAGATCATCTTCAGTTTATGTACTAAAAGGTTGGTAGGCCTACCTATTCATTTTTTAGCTGTTAGTTATGATTCTCTTGCATATGGACCTCACGAGGGTTGGGGGCTAGGTCATAACAGTGTAGAAGCAGCTGGGAATGTTACGTAAGTAAGTGCTTGAAATGACTACAAAGCCGTGCCGCAAAGTCTGCAATTGCGGCCCGAGGTAATAACTAGTCGGAACGATCCGTGACGTTCTCCAAATATAAACGGACCCTCATAGCTCGCCGCTTGATAAATCAATTGTGAAATGGCACCTTTTCCGCTAAGTTAAACAAACACGTATTCAAATGTAACGCATGGGAATGTAATGCATCACAAGATATCAAATGTATTCAAATTCGACATCAGATATTCAGGCAGGACCCGCGGTTTGTACATGACACTGAATAAAATATCTATTCTGAGTGCAAGGCAGTGTGAGAACTTGAGTAAAGCCCTGCCAAGCAATTTACCTCGGCTCAAAAGCAAATAGAAAAGGACATCATAACCTTGTTGTTTTTTCCACAGTGACTGTTAAAGAAGCAAATGTATAAATCATGGGGATTCATATAGCAACCGTTGAGTTCTCTAAATATCAATCAACAAGCTATTTGTTACTGTGCCATTGGGCGACCTTCCACTTAGAGAGCTGATGTATTCACTGTGAGATGGTAGGAGGACAGGGTCAAGATAAAAACAAAAGTATCTTTTTCTTAGCTGCTCCATAGCACTTTCAAGCGTGGTTACACATTAATAATGTATGAATAGCCCTTGTAACAACAGTTAAATAAGATTTCAAACAATTCCCCATTTACAGTTCTAGTTTCTTGTTGACAGTGTGAGCTTTGTGATGACACACCACCACCCAGTGGTGTTGGACTGTACTGCACACAATTACCAGCTCATGCTTCTTCAGTGTCCTCATTGTAATCTCAGGTGTCAGCCAAAAAGGCTTATCGATGTTTATATATGCCCGTCGAAAGGTACTTCAGTAATCCAATTTACTTTAACTGGATAGAATGTTGACTGTATCTATGTTCCCTTAGTGTCTCTCTCTCTCTCTCTCTCTCTCTCTCTTCTCTCTCTCTCTCTCTCTCTCTCTATGAGGATTTGATGGTGTTCATACTAGAAAATATGGGAGGGAGGAAGGAGAGAGAGAGAGAGAGAGAGAGAGAGGAAGGAGAGAGAGAGAGAGAGAGAGAGGGGGAGGGAGGAGGGAGGGAGGGAGGGAGGGAGGGAGGGAGGGAGGGAGGGAGGGAGGGAGGGAGGGGAGGGAGGGAGGGAGGGAGGGAGGGAGGGAGGGAGGGAGGGAGGGAGGGAGGGAGGGAGGGAGGGAGGGAGGGAGGGAGAGACTGAGGCATCATCATCTTCAAACAGTAGAGGGCAGTAGCTGCCCACCCTCATCTCCACACGCGCTCTTCTGAGATCCCTGGCATCATGGAAACACCAGGAAGATACAGGGTGCAGCAAACAAATGAATGAAACCAGAGCGTGACATTCCTTGTCACCGTGCCCCTTTGTGCATCTGCGACCGTTTCCTTTTCGGAAATCTAATTATGTGCTCAATTGATCAGTGCAGCCATTTCCAAGTCTTCATCAGCTGCTAATTAAAAAGCACCTATGAAACCAGCCAGGTGACGGACCCTGGAATGGGCTGTTGATCAAACACACACGTGCACGCCCACACACACACACACACGGCTCCAGGCATTGGAGCAAGCCCATGCTGATACTCTGGTTAGCTCACACTCAGTGTCTGAGAGGTGCATTCATCAGCCCCTGCCGAGTCCAGGAACTCACTCGCCCACAATCCATCATCACACCTCCCTCACCGACTGGGAGAAGCGCTACACCCCTCCCCCCCCCTCCACCCCCCCCTCCCCATCTACAGACCCAGGGTTCTTCACGTGCCCCCCCAACGACCCCCCCACCCCTACCGCCTGCCCCCTGATACTGCAGGGCAAGGCCACAGGGCCTGAAACCAGACCGACCGGGCTACTGGTACCCCTGCCACACACGTGGCCCGACCCGGAGCCTCACAGCCAGGATCCATGTGTCTCTGGAGGACGGGGTGGCAGACCGCTGGCCCCCACAACCCTGCGTCTCTGCCTTAGGGGTTGTAAAAAGGGTTTAAAAAGAAGAGCTGCAAAATAACTATCGTTGCTGCAAAATAACTATCGGTGCAAAGAGCCTACTTCAACAGTTGCTTTTTGAGGGGAAAGACTGACTGTGTGGCCGTGTAACTGTAGTGCGCTTGTGGGTGTGTGTGTGTATGTGTGTGTGTGTGTTCCCTCTGATCTGAGGGAAATGTCAGAGAAGCATTCTCTCTCTCCTTATTACTCTGACCTCAGTGTGCCGTGGTTGCCAGAGCTTCCACCAACCCCCCTCCTGGGCGTGCTTCTCCAGCCTGCCCCCGTCCCCCGCGACCCACCGAGACCCCCAGCCGAGCCTTATTTCCCCCGCCGAGGACGGAGGGAGGCGGATGGCGGGGGCAAGCAATTTCAGAGGAGTGGCTGGCGACTCCCTGCGGGTCGAGGGGCATGTTTGAATGAGCCGTGGCAGGAGGGGGGGGGCGGGGGGGGGGGGGGGGGGGAGGGGCTGCGGGGCGAGGACAGAGGCGAGGACAGTCGTGTCGGAGCAGGAGAGCGGTGACTCAGCCCCCGGAGTGATGAGAGGAGAGATACACGCAGGCTTTGTTGTCGTTGCCCTTGCCGGGTCGTGTGTCTCGCGCGAGCATGCCGCCCCGTAGCCGTGGCGCAGTGCGGTTGCCGTGCCAACGCCGGCTGTGACAGGAGTGACGGATAATAAAGTTGGGTCCGCCGTGTCTGAAGGTGAGCAGCAATGGACGAGTGGTGGAGGGAAAAGACGGTTGTTTTCTGGCAGGGAGTTAATGTTGCTAATGGCAACAGCGCTACTTTATTGATCTGTTGAGACATTAAAGGGAGTGCGCCGTTAATTAAAGTGTTTCAAGTGGACTACGTTTAAAGGAACGTTCTTTATGAAAACTTGTAGCTATTAGAAACTTCTCTGAAAAAAAAGTCATTCTTAATAAACAGAAACCAATCATGGCCTGACTGTCAAATTGTTATAGTGACTAAACACATTTTTACATATTCGGCAGTAGGAGACATGTGGAGATGATAGAAATTCAGCATTTTCAGGGAAACACTGTTGTGCCATTTATGTATCGCTCTTGGGGGAAGAAATGCTGACTAAAGTAAAAATTCACCTTGCTCTTTCTCAAAAAAAACATGACCCTTAATTCAATTTTCTGACACCTTATCACATCCCACCTAAATTAAAACAAATGTTTGTTGTTTTGTCTGCTCTTGCATATTCAAAGCCTTGAAATAGTTCTTTTTACAATTCCCTCTGGCTAAACCTTTCAAGCAGAGAAGCCCAAGGACATCTTTTCTGCAAATTCTTTAGTGCAAATTGACTTTGAACATTACATGAATGTGCAAATTGACTTTGAACATTACATGAATGCTTACTACTGCAAATGCCTAATAGCATAAAGTGTCTCTCCGACTCCTGGGACTTGGTGTCACTGACTTTGCTCCTCAACCTGCACACTTCATCTCCTGGCATTGTTAAGACACGCGTCTGGACCCAAATTACCCTTGTCTTTTTTCTGAACATATTTCATTCTAACCCGACTACAAAGGCTCCTGATGCAACTGGGGAGACATCTCTCTCTCCCTCCCCCCCGCCTTCATTACGCCAGCCTTGATCAGAGGCCGTGCTAAACAGCCTGCCAGGCCGTGCAGGCAGCCACATCCTGTCTGCGCAGGCAGAGCCTGTCTCGTGGCTGAGCCGGGCCCCCAGGCTAGCCTGTGACCCCTGGATTCCTCCCCCCCCCAGGCGTGTCACCTGGGACACCTGCCCTTGACAGCAGCACTCCGAGAGCTCAGCCCTGGCCTCCCACGGTGCACTGCTCAGCAGAGCGTGAGTCCATGAAGGGCACCGGGAGAGAGAAGTGTGTGTAAGGGGCGGAGGGTGAGGGGGGGAGCGAGGGGGGGGTAGGGGGCAGGACTCGCTCCTCGCCTAGCCCTCCCTGCCCTGCCCCACCTCTCCCCCACCCCCTCCGTCAACGGCCTGTGTGACGCCGGACAGACGGGTTAACTGCAAATCAAAACGCGGAGTGGGGGAGGGGACACGCTCATAATTTGAGCCCGCTGATGGGAAGAAGGAGATTGTGAGGAGACGTGTTCCGTCGCTCCCTGCTCACTCCCAGCTTGCCTGTGATTGAATTCAGACGAGTCTGGATTTACAATCACATCTCCCCGTGCTATTACAGGCACGGCGGGATCCTCCTCCCCTCTGCCCGTGCGGGGCGTAATGACACACTGATGCACCCTGGGAAATGGGCAGAAGAGATAGAACAAGTAGAGCGGTGTACCCTCCAGATTTCAAATCGAAAGCCATCTTAACCCTTGCACAGATTGATTCCTTAACCCCGATGTACGTTCCTCTAGGAATCTAAAATCACATCATTGAACCAATCCTCAGAGAACTGTTTTTCTACATTTGGCACTTGTTTGGTTAAAAATCTTAGAAAAACTGGAGATAGACTTTGTTATGCCTTAGTATGGATTATCTATTGGTTAGACACCTTCCCATGCTATGCTACTGTACTCAGGAATCATCAATAACTAGGCAGAGTGCCAAACATGCCCAAACTTGGGTATGGCTCAGTAGTAGGGAATTTGAGTTGCCAAGGTTGCAGGTTCAAATCCACTCTGCAAGTTGTTTTGGATAAAAGCCACTGCTAAATGAAAACACTATTGCTATTATTATCATCATGAGGCTGCGTTTCAGGTACTGTATGTGTTCCCACCCTGGGGTTTCACAAACACAGTCCCTCTCCCGCGTCAGCAAACAGCAGTTCACTCAGCAGTCTGTGGCCCTGTGGGAAATTTCCAGAACATTTTCATATGATGTCCTGTAAATGGGCTAGGAGTGGATGGTGAGTCAGAGAGATCTAGGCGTGCGGGTCTGGGTGGAGTAGATAACCACCTTCCTGCTACTGCTGTGTCCCCCCCCCCCTTCCCCCTCCCCCCACGCCCCCCTCCTCCTCCCCCAACCCCCCCTTCATGCTTGTCCCGGGCCACCTGGCCCACTTACACCCACCCTTCACGGAGAATTAACGCCAAATGAAATGTACACTCACATAAAAACACCATGCTATTTCAAAACTCCCGATCTGCATTTTAAGAGGGGCTGGCTTTCTCCACGACCTTCAGGGGGGACCCGGTGAGTTATGCAGATCTGGAAAAAAATTATTGCGTGACGGAATACGAGTCAACTTGAAAACAAGATGCAATCAAACAAGATGCAATCAAGCAAGCAGAGTTCCCTGAACTGATTTTGCTCACCGTTTCATTATTGAAGGATGTTTGACGGAATGATGTTTGTCAATAGCATGCCACACACACCTCCCACTGTGACAAGCCTGTTGGATTTGTCACCGACTGCATCCACATCCGATCTGATGTCTTTCAGCGCTCCATGTTTCACATCGTCGTTCGTCACACACGCTTGTGAGAGTGATGCAATCTCCAGGGCAAGAGATTACGAGGCGTGACTAGATTGTACCGCAGCTCAGAGAGACACGGAGACACCTGTGATAACTTCCTGCTCGCTGACCAGGTCCGCAATCGGCAAATCGTCTCTCTAGGATGGTGGTCCTCAAACCCCGGGGACAGCAAATCGTCTCTCTAGGATGGTGGTCCTCAAACCCCGGGGACAGCAAATCGTCTCTCTAGGATGGTGGTCCTCAAACCCCGGGGACAGCAAATTGTCTCTCTAGGATGGTGGTCCTCAAACCCCGGGGACAGCAAATCGTCTCTCTAGGACGGTGGTCCTCAAACCCCGGGGACAGCAAATCGTCTCTCTAGGATGGTGGTCCTCAAACCCCGGGGACAGCAAATCGTCTCTCTAGGATGGTGGTCCTCAAACCCCGGGGACAGCAAATCGTCTCTCTAGGATGGTGGTCCTCAAACCCCGGGGACAGCAAATCGTCTCTCTAGGACGGTGGTCCTCAAACCCCGGGGACAGCAAATCGTCTCTCTAGGATGGTGGTCCTCAAACCCCGGGGACAGCAAATTGTCTCTCTAGGATGGTGGTCCTCAAACCCCGGGGACAGCAAATCGTCTCTCTAGGACGGTGGTCCTCAAACCCCGGGGACAGCAAATCGTCTCTCTAGGATGGTGGTCCTCAAACCCCGGGGACAGCAAATCGTCTCTCTAGGATGGTGGTCCTCAAACCCCGGGGACAGCAAATCGTCTCTCTAGGATGGTGGTCCTCAAACCCCGGGGACAGCAAATCGTCTCTCTAGGATGGTGGTCCTCAAACCCCGGGGACAGCAAATCGTCTCTCTAGGACGGTGGTCCTCAAACCCCGGGGACAGCAAATCGTCTCTCTAGGATGGTGGTCCTCAAACCCCGGGGACAGCAAATCGTCTCTCTAGGATGGTGGTCCTCAAACCCCCGGGGACAGCAAATCGTCTCTCTAGGACGGTGGTCCTCAAACCCCCGGGGACAGCCTATCCTTCATGTTTAGACGTGTTCCTCTTCCCACACGCCTGAGTCAAATGAACGTGTCGTTCTCAAGCTTTCGCCGAGCTTGACGCCGACCCCGTTCCTTTGAAACAGGTGTGTTGGAGCAGAGGAACACGTCTAAACATGCAGGGCAGGTGGTCCCTGAGGACCAGGGACCACTGCTCTCGGAGCACGGGGGGGGGTGGCGTCCACACGGGCAAGCACACGCAACCGCTCACAGACGCACGCACACGCTGCGCCCGGACAAGGCCAGGCACTAAGCTCGGCACAGCGCCAGGGGGTTCAGCACCCGGGACAGTGCCCGCCGTTCAACACCCAGGACAGTGCCCGCCGTTCAACACCCAGGACAGTGCCCGCCGTTCAGCACCCTGGACAGTGCCCGCCGTTCAACACCCAGGACAGTGCCCGCCGTTCAGCACCCTGGACAGCGACAGTCACCCCCTCCCCCCCCGCCACCCCCAAGAGCTCACAGATGGCTGCCCCGGAGGGATCACACCAGACAGCCGTTCCTTCATCAGGAGAGCCTCTCAGGACCGGGGGAAACAGTCACATGGGAGACGAGGGAGGAGAGACCGCTGTCTTGAATGTCCTCACAGGCAGCGAGGAGGAGGATTCAAGAAAACGCAAATCAGAGGCTCGCCCTTCCCCTGCATTGGCCTGGTCTCACACGCACACTGTCGCACTTCAGCCTATGCGCACCTCATCATCCCTGGCCTTGGAGATGGTATCACTCTCCCAATCATATCTGATGAAAACCAATGTGTCGGACACGGATTTCTCAGCTCTAAGTGAGACTCGAAGATTATCCTCGAATCTAAGGCGAGAGAACATTCCACGCTCTGCCACAGCAGCGTCGCTCGGGTTTCCAGTGGAAGCCCCAAAGGGACCCGTCTCAAGCACAATATTTTGACCCGAAATCGTCAACACTTTCGTCCTCATGGGGAGTCCCGATAATAAAAACACAGGCCTGCTTGTCCTGAAGAGAGGGACTTTTCATTTTCAGCACTTTCGATGATTACCTCTGTGATTTATAACTCTGAAAGGAGAAGGCTGCCCGGCGCTGGGCTGCGTCTCCAGGGGGACAATGAACACATCCAGAGGGTGACAGGTGGAACTAATTCCTTCGAGATAGAGGAAACAAGCAAGAACCCAAAATACAATGAGGGCTGATTTGAATTTCAAAAGTATCAGTGAGCAAGGCGCCTGAAAGAAACAAGGCGTTATTCCTCCTTTCATCTGTTCCCTCCCTCCTTAACGTCCTCTGACTCTCAGAGGGACCTGGTGGAACCAGATGTGTGTGTGTGTGTGGGGGGGGGGGGTCAGAAAGGGGGCTGTGCGGTGCTTAGGGGTGGGGACAGGAGTCGTCTCCTTCCCCGAGGCCGAGAGGGACTGGAGTCGCTGCAGGGCGCGGGAGACGGTGACACGTGACGTCTGCTCCCAGCCTCCTCCAGCCGCCATCTGTCCCAACCAGCTAACATCAGGATGTCTGGGGGGGGGGTCTGAGCACTCCACTCCACTCCGGCTAATGAAAGTGAGTCTGCTCGAGTGTGGGTGGGCGGGGGGGGGGGGGGGGGGGGGGGAGATTTGAGGGGGATATTGACACAGAGGGGGGACTGACAGAGGGGGGTGGGGGGCAGAGTGTGACAGGGTAGGACAGCGTATGGAGAGAGCAGAGAGAGAGGGGGGGTGATATAAATAGGGAGAGAGGGAAGGAGGGAGGGGGGAGGGGGATACACATTTTCCCAACCTTGCCAACCGCACTGTCACACACAACGACTAAACATGGAAGAAAAGCCCATTGAACTGATGGACTTGTCTACCCAAATCTCTTCAGGTTCATATCTCTTTAATAATGAAGTGCACATTAACACCAGACCACTTGTAAGTTTACAATTTTGGGAAGATTAAAAGCCATAGACAGGTAAATGTATGCCAGGTTGACATTGGTATTATATGACCAACACAGTTACAACTAATACAAATATAGCTGCAAGCTGCAATGGCGGATTCCACGTCAAAATATTGTTAAATTGACGTTAGAGGGTTAGACTTAACTGCCGACAGAGGAACTGTAAAAGCACATTTCAATGTACTGGGATATGACAACTAGCCTCAGGGTTACAGATGACACACTCTAGCAAACTGAGCCACACGTACTTTCTTGTTGGAAAATGTGTTTGCGTTCGTCGACCAAGTGACTAACGTGAATGGGACTTCATAGTGTACAATGCAGTCTCACAATATCGATCAAAATACCACTTTCACATTCTTTTTACTCTTTTGTTCAACAAGTATGTTTGGGGACTTTCAATAAACATTTCAATAAACATTTGATAGCCAAATGTTTGGATTGCACTGGAGGTTCCTCCAGTGGATGTTCATTAGAAGAAGCCAGTGATCAGTTCAGTGAAGGATGACATCTTCCTCTTCATAGTAGAAAAGCTTCTGTTCACAGGCTGGTGAACCCATCATGAGCGGTAGAGGGTGCGCTGACACATTCTCGGGAACAACACGGCGAACATGTTGTGTAGAGATTGTGTCAGGTCTGAGATACACTGCTCCAGCTATACATAGCTGACACTTATCATTCCCAAAAAGGAATGTCTTGTCACATTTCTAGGTCTTAATAGCACTATAATCTGGAGTTGAGATATGCAGTTCTGCTAAGTGGAAAAATTGGAACAATACCGCCAAGGTTCCAGTTCCGTAGCGTGGGGAAACCATGAATAGAATCTAGAGAAATACAGCTGTGAGAACGTACATCTGTTCATACACACAGAGCAGCTGGTGTTGCCTTAAACCATGGTTATCATACAATGTTCATGCAACTCATCCCAAAGCAACTGACAAATAGGCGCTGTGCCTTCGAGGGGGAGAGAAAGAGTGTATGTGCACAGTATTGCATGCTGTAAGGCCTTGTTGGCAATCAACAGCATGGGTTTCTATGGATCTTGTTGGGAGTGTGAGAGCAAGACCATTGTGAGAAAATCGATTTCTCCATCCGGCCTGTACAGACTGTATAACTACCTCCCCCCCCCACCATCAACACCCCCTCCCCTCGCCGTGCTGAGTGGACACAAGGCTTCTACGACTGACCTCCCCCACCCCCACCAGGACACAGGCGGGTGCTTTTTACTCGAATATTTAGCAGCTCTGTGTAGTTACGCCCTCCGGCCTTCGGCCAACCAGTGAAACACAACCATCGACACTGGCTACGGCACGGGGACCCCTAGGATTCCACTGGCTGTAGGGAGGTATCGATCCGCCCCTCGTGGCCCTCACTTGCCCAAGGCCAAGACAACAACAGGGAGAGGCACATCTACGGTATCTGCTCCCGACAGTAAAAAAGCGCATTGATTTGAATTGAAAGGCTTACCGTTAAGTGGTCTAAATTGCTAATTGATTGTTTCAGCTATGCAGGCTACGTTTTTAGCCACATGAGTTGGGAGCCGGCCTTGGCAGCGTAGGACAATTCCGCGGTTGGGTCTCTGATCCGAGCCCCTCCCCCCCGCAGCCAGGGCAGGTAGTGTAAGCCCACTGCTAGGGGGTACACGCCAATGTTGTCCTTCCTGCTCACTGAACACAGCCCGCCAGGCAACTGTGTGGACAGCAGATCAACATAGCAGGGATGCAACCACGTGATAACATCCAATCGGAATGGCAGGGAAAACATCTTGCCGGGTCCTCTGCCCAGACACGACGGCAAATCCCTATTTGCATGAAATTAATATGTGGATGAGGTAGAGAATGGCTAAGCACTCAAGTTAAACTCATTAGCAAGCCCAGCAGGGGCATTTGTTCCACAGCTATCAAGGAATCCTGATTCTGCTTTCATTATGCATTCTGTTGCGACACTTCTACTCTCTGTTTGGTTATATAAAATGCATTAAACTTAGAGCGAGGGGGTGGGAGGGTGTGGGGGGCTTTTTCTCTAAGCGACACAGTTATATATAGTGCGGAAATCTAAGAAAAACCTGTCTGTTTGCCTTGTTTTGTTGAGAGGACAAATGCATTACGATGTTACAACAATTGGCATCATGGGATTTTAGGGACTTTGGTAATTGCAGAAGTGATTGTACAGTTAATTGCTTTTCTTTGTTATGGATGTTACTCCTATATTTGTAGTCAGAGTTTACATTTTATATAATTGGCTTTAATAGTAGAAGGTTATTAGTTATTTATGGGAAGAATTTCCCATAGGAAAAAAGCTGTTTTTTTATACATAAGTCTGAATTTCCTATACTTCCCACATTCCTTGCTGGTTCATCCAACAATCTCCTTATACAGGGATTTGATACTCCTATAGATGTCACTTTCAGCAGTTTGTAGAAGGATTCATAAGCAAATATACAATATGTATATCCCCTAGTTATAGCTCTCTCTGCAGCATGCACTTGCAGCAAGTAAATGTCTTGACAGACATGACAAAACCACCCTATCCAATTTGCCATATTTTTTCAATAAGGATTAGTTCAGAACAGCCTTTTGTCAAGTGACAAGCAAGGCTCTTATTTGCCTTTCATCCACTCCATGGAGGGTATTAAGGTTCTCAATCGATCAACTCGTTTTCTTTTCATTTTGTCATCTCATCCTCTGTTCTTGCCATCTCCGTCATGTCATAGTATCCAAGATATCGAAGTTCCTCTTTTTATCACATCCCGATAACAGCATTTTGGCTAGCAATAAGGGGAGGTTGTTCACATTCATGCTAAGACACGGGAAAACATATCCGTTTGTACAATAACGTAAATGGAATTGTTTCTATGGCAAACTGGAGGAAAAACACACTTGCAAGGGAATTCTCTCTCATAAACCCAGTGTGTTCATAGTGAGGTCGTGCTCTCCTGGTTGTTTCACCACTGACTTGATGTCATCAGTTCATCAGAGTGGCCCCAGACGATAAGACATAACAGGTTTCATGAAAATATTAAGTTAATCTGCTTAAGAGGGAGTCTGGAGTCAAGGTTGCGCGTGATAAAAAGCCAAGCAAATTCCATTGGACGAGATGAGCTGAGACAGTTAATGCGAGAGTCTGGCGTTCAGATGAAATGGATTCATTGTGACGGATGCAGATAATGAGCTTTAGTCAATCAGCTTGAGAGTGCATCCAACTGCCGTTTCAATAGTTACCTTGGTGATATCCCAGTGTGAACTAGAAACACGTTCATTTGATCAGAGCTAGGCACAACAAAGATGAAAACAGATTGGAAAAATTAACTTTTTGTCGGTTGAGAAAGAAATCCATCATGGCTTCAGTAGCTGGTGTTTACTGGACATTGCAGAGCCAATCGTGTGAAGATCAGGGTATTATGTTCAATGAAAACAGGGGTTGAGGCTGTTTTAAATGCTTCACCTCAAAGCTCAAATCAGTTAGAGTATCTCTCTCTGCATCTAAATCCTCACAATAATCATGATTATTTTAAGGGTCAAGGGATTTTTCCCTAAAAACGTTATTTTTGTAAATATTCCTTTCAACTCCTTGACTGTATGGTTATCCCAATGTACTGGTAATGTTCTGAATCTGCAGTCGTGCCAAAACAATTTCGCAAAACATGGCCTTGGTATAATATGTAAACCTTCAGAGAAAGAAACACTTTCATGTTTTTATTAAAACATGAAAACATTATTGTTAGAAGGCAGAGTTAACTCCACCTCCACAGTAAGCCTGCACTTGCATGATTGAGTAGCCTGACATGATATGAAAGTGTTGTATTAACTTTAGGCAGAACACATTTTGACAAAGTTATCTTCAGAACGCTGCAGACCTGCTGAGACACTCCACATAGCTGAGACTTACTGGAGCCATAATGGCTGTTCTTCCTTCCTGATAGGCTTCTGTGGCTGCTCCATGGTGTATCTGTGTTTCCCTGCCATGAAGTTACAGTACATGGTAGAACCATTTCAAGCAGCATCAACACAATACAATCCCTAGTTCTACATACTGTACCCACTACTGAAAGCGCCTGGAAGCATTAAATTACTCGCTGAGGTGATACACCAAATAGTTCTTTGTGGGTGTTGAGTAGCGAATTATTCAATTCCATTTCGATGTACCATGTGCATTCGTTCAACAACTGACCCGGCCAGAAGTATTTCTTTCCTTTTTTTAAAAGGTCACAAATGAAGACAACCGCTGTCAGGGAGGAAAGGTGGAACAAAAACATTTACTCTTGGAGAGCTCTCGGAATAATTACCTGGGTGGTATCAAAAGAACCAGTTGGAGAGAGCACAGATTAAAAGGGGAGAATCCTCCAGGAGCCATTAATCACACACACTGGAATTAACTTTCAATTGACTTTCTTGCCCCTGGATATAAAATAGATGGCACACTAAAAAAAGGAGTAAGCAACCAATCTGTATTGCTCAAACACCCTCAGCTGGACAGTAGGCTATAACCAACAGTGCGCCACACTCATTTTCGACTAGGAGCAAACATGCGTGTTTTTTTCCCCAATGGAACCTTAATTTGCCAATTTGTCCAGCTGAATAGTCTATAACTACAATTTATGCTATATTTGTACCATTCATTATTTGCTTTTTTAAGGAATTTCAACAAAAAATGATAATATTTTCAGTTTGTTGAAAGCTAATGTTTACAGCAGTTTTTCCATTATATACCAAAATATTCGAAATATCACACTAACTTCTGACTTTAACTAATCCTCATAGTATAGACTAGAATTTAGAATGACACTTGTGCAGCTGTGTTTCCATTTGAATCACCAAACATAACTCTCTCTCTGTTGTTTTTCCCCCTCCCCTCCCCTCCCCTCCCTCCATCTCTCTCCCTCTTGAGCTGAGTGCTGACCTACTCTGCCCTCCCCCCATCCCCCTGCAGCTCGACCCCTGCAGTTCCCCCGTGTCTCCCCACCTCTCCCTCTGCCGCCCACCTCAGCCCTGAAGACTGTCGTCCATTACCCCCACCCCACCCCACCCCTCCTCCCGTAGCAGCACATCTCTGTTTGTATGTATTTATTCACGGCACAGGCCTCTATCTTTAATTACAATCACACCGACGGGGGGGGGGGGGGGGGGGGGGGGGGGATTTAGTAGGGGAAGGAAGACGAGTGGCTTTGATGTCGGCTGCTCCCGTGCCTCCACCTACCCGTTTTTCTTTTCCTCTCCAAATGGCATTAATGTGGTTCGACTCCCACGGCTTGCTCGGATTTCATTTACAGCGAGTCAAGGATGCGTTTTGTTCGAAAAGGGTTAGAAGGGCTCTGAGAAAGACGACGACTTAGCCTGACAGAAAGCACCCGATGCAATGCAACAAAAGTGGATTTTTCGGTCTGGCCATCTGCCTGCTTTTGATCCCTGGTGTCGATACTGGCTATGCCCCTTTGGTATAGAAACGGTGTGAAAAGATCCAGACGTTGAGTGTGCGTTTGTGCGCACGTACAGTACTGTGTGAAAGGCTAAACATTCTTTTTCGCAAAATTGCCACACAAATACAAATGACCCCCAAAAATGACAATATTCATGTCAAGAATCTGAGGTGCCTAAGGCTTCTGAACAGTACTGTATTTACATTTACATTTAGTCATTTAGCAGACGCTCTTATCCAGAGCGACTTACAGTAAGTACAGGGACATTCCCCCGAGGCAAATAGGGTGAAGTGCCTTGCCCAAGGACACAACGTCATCTTGCACGGCCAGGAATCGAACTGGCAACCTTCTGATTACAAGCCCGCTTCTCTAACCGCTCTGCCACCTGACTCCCCACTGTATATGTGCGCGTGCATCTGTGTGTGAACGACACAAACTCTGTGCCTGATTAGAATGAGGGTTATCCCCTCAGAAGTAAACCGTGGCGGCTGGTTCTTCAGCCCACAGATTAGGAAGGAAGTGAGGATCGACACACCTGTGCCTGTTGTCCCAAACAGGACGATGTAAACAACATAAAAATCACACAGGACACTGCCAAGGTCTCCATGTCTTTATCTGTGATTGACTTCCCAGAGGGAGGGGAAACAACACATGGTGCTAATAGAAGGGTTCATACTGCAGATGTTTTTTCCCCGAAGAGAAACACAGAGGCGGATTGGATCCTGTGAGCTCTTGATCTGCTGTTGAATGCTCTACCCACCTAACGTGATGATAAACAGCACGAAGGCAGGTTAGCTTCCTGATTCCATCTGAATGGAGTTCTGTGTTCTTGTACTCAACAGAATGCACGAGAGCATTCCATTCCTCTTAATACCTTGACAACACACTCGAACGACTGCTGCACAAGTTGAATGTCACTGTTCGTGTGATTACGTACACGTGAATAGTTTGCGTTCCTTATTGTACAAATTCTGTACATGAAGATTATTGTCACGCTCTCAGGCAGAAACCAGCTGCCCAAGATTCAGGCAGTCTCCTTGGCACCAAAACGCTTTTTAGAGACGTATTTGGTGTGCACACAATCTCAAATGTAAAAAATGACAATAACGATGTAAAAAAATTATTATGACAAAGTGTTCATGCACAGCGCTCACAGGGATTTAAAACAACAATTTAGCTGGCATAGTGACTAGGTAATGTGGATAGTCCATTTATCTTTGATTCAAATTTTGATGCAGTGATTATTTATTCCCCTGGCTGTCTGTTCCATTATTCTTTCTAATTACCTGCGCCAATTCTTCTGTCTATTTTCGCCACACTGGCAACCCATAATTGCTTCTGCCATAAATCAAGAAACATTCTCAGGAGTTGTTGCTCCATTAATATAAATACACATGAATGCCAGCTTCCTGTTTGTATTGCTATAATGACTCGTTAATTTTGATATGACATCAGGAACTGACATTCTGTTATTCTTTTCTGGGTGAACGATAAACAGAGCTTGTTTTTTTGCAAATTCAGCTTGACGTTTCATATCTTTGGACCACTCGTCCATTTTATACTGTATTTTATGAAACTTTTTGATGAAATAACACACTTCTCTGTAGCGCTGATGTGATTGGGTTTGGAGCGATGCATCATGAGTAGAGACCCACTTGTGCACCAAGGTCAAGTAGCACATTGTCTGATTAGGAAGCTTGCCGCTAATAAACATTCAGCCAACCATCCTCAGTTTGCCTGTTTTAATCTTTGCTGAAACCACCAAAGCTAAACGCCAAAGCTAACGATGGAGATTTCAGTCCTCCGGACTATTAATATTCCCTTACAGCATTAGGCAAATCAACTGTCCCAGTCGTACCAATGAGAGGAAGAGAGAAGGGGCTAGTTTGGATCCAAATGAGCAATGTTAAGGAAGACATAACTGGGTCTTACATGTTAGCCTGGGGTCATAGGGACAACGTATGAACTATTAGTTATGTCAGGCCCAGAGGCCCTGCTACATTAGCAGTCGGGTGATTTGTGATTTGAAGGAGGGCTTTTTTCAGGAAGACACAGTGTAGCCAGGATCACAGGAATGTAAGAATTCTATCAAATGAAAGAATTGTGTGATGAGTCAGTAGATTTGATCTTTGGGATTTCAAACAACCGAAACATTTACTCAATGGAGACCCTTGTTGTTGTGCTGTTCGCATCTGAAGTACTGCCAACAGAATACTTGAAAATCGAGAAATGATTTCAGTCATGCACAGGAGAGAAATAATAGTGATACAGGAAGTGTATGAGAAACACCGGGAAAGGCAGTCATGCTTTGACTAGGATCATACATTGCTAAATTCGAAAGAACGTGCATTTAATTGATCCTGGATTGAAAGGTCGATGACGAAATCAGAGCACAATGTTTGTTGGTTGTTACAAAGCAAATGGTGTTGCAGAGCAACAATTCATCGCCGCTAGGCGACTTCGCCTGCCGGTTGTGGAGGCCTTTGAAAGTCATGCGAGGACTGTCTCAGACCTGTAAACATACGCTCTCTGTAGTTGTATTTTTTTTATGAAATAACTCATGTGTGTCCGTTTGATGCAGGCTGCTGTAAGACTGTTGGATATCTCCAGTGGCGCATGCTCTATACTTCCAAAGTAGAAGTGTTTTATTCGAGATCTCGAACATCTGCATGGCTTGCGAACTGAAAACAAGTGACAAATGTACAGTGAAATGGAAATCTTCCTGACGTGTGCGTGCATGGCAATACTAATACTTGAGATTGCAGTTCTGTAAGGATACAGAGAAAGAGTCACGCCCTATTGCCCCATGCAGTGAGGAAACACAAACGCATTCACTCTGGCCTTACAAGAGAAATCTTTGCTTCTCAACAACACAACCGCTCACTGTCTCACATATAGACCATAGGTTCCTGCTTCTACTAGGTGCGATGAGATCACGTCCTTTAGTGAGTGCTGTTGTCATGACGTTAACAAAAGAGGTGTGCCCCTGTACAAGGTCAGGAGGAGAAGAGTGTACTTTCATGTGTCTTAGAAAAAAGGGCCAACACAGGAAACACCCTTTTCCTTCGAGTCCTTCGAAATATCAAATCTGTCACTGTTTGGGGGAGAAGCTATGCTGCAGAAACGATTGCCTGAAGGAATTGACTTTACAAGTTTGCGCTCCATGTGCTCTCTCAACTTTCCCAAGAATTGCGCAGTTGAGACATGTTTTTAGAGATAAACTACCAGATCTGTTGGTTGATTGGGGGTTGGAAGGGGTTGTATAGGGAAGTGTCCAGTTATCTCTAATCAGGTGAAATGACAGTGACTTCCTGACTCTGAGGCTTGAATTGACTTGAATAGTAGGCCAATTCATTGGGAAATTACTGATTAGGCAGTTACTGCAGCAAGAAGGGGATATAGTGCTGAGAAGAGATAAGAGCTGATTTGCTTAAAACCGGCTTGTTTGAGAGTGCACGCGTGTGTGTATATGTGTTGGGAATAGACAGCACTTGATGAGCAGGGGGTTTGCAGCAATAATGGACAGATTCTCTGGATTCTCTTTTGATCTAAGTAATCATTGGTAAACATTAACGCTGATTTATCACATCCGGAGATGCTCTATGCACTTGTAATATAGATTGTAATATTACTCTATAAATGTGTTATTTTAGCAGCATATGCCTCTGCAAATTTCTGAATGTGTGTGCAACAAGAAGTGGATGAATTACTGTACAACCCTTAACCCCAGTTCCCCTAACAGGCAACCATGGACGTAGCTTTGCTTTCACATGTGGGTGGGCCAGCTTTTTTTATAACTGAGAATGTGGCCATTAAAAATATTTTTCATAACAAAAATGGGGGGGGGGGGGGGGGGGTGCGGGGGCATGTCCCACCCATGCATAATGCCCCCCAACGTTCCTAAGGCTAGCCTGTGTTATTAAAAAAAATATGTGATCTCCCCCCAATAGGACAATATGCCGCCGGCGTTCGCCCATTTTTTAAATAAGTCTAGACTAACTTTTCCACCCAGGCTTACTTGGTTGTTGGCATTGCCAGCTTTTTCATCATCCAGGCAACCCTGCCAATTGTCTGCAGTACACATAGGAGGGGATTGGCACTCCTATTACAATCAGGAGGTATAGGCAGCAATTAACTTTAGCTCATTAAAATCAAACATTTTACCAAATAGATAGTTATAAAGTATTTCCATACCAGTTTAGAGCACAGATATAAAAATTGAGAGGATGTTATGGCACATATGGAATTCTGAGTTAGGATACAATATAGATCATTTGAAAATGCTTGTCATCAACACGTATTGAAATGGCTGACATTGGTGGCCAATGATGTCTTGGTGCTAGATTATTATAATATCTATTTATTTTATCCTGCCACGGCACAGCCAATGGGTACTGAATATTCATGTTTCTGCCTCTAAACGTAAGAACGCAGTAGCGCCCTCTGGACTTTCTCCCTGCTAGAGGCTGAAAGAGAGAGAGAGGGTGGAATGCGAGACAGCGTGCAAGCTGGCAACGCATAAGGGTCGACTCGCTCACCATGCAGAGAGTGCAAGCATCGGGAACATTTAACAGCATTTGAGGACAAAACCCGCGTGAACTTCTATCTATTGGCACCTGCATTTTTTTATACGACCAATGGCGGAATGACAAGAGAAACTGTTCTAATAGTTTAGCAATATTCGGATGTATTTCTTCATGAGGACGAATCCTATGACCACAACGCCTTTGAGAAATGTCAAAGCAGTGATAGACGATGCTTCTCAAATACGGGATAGTGCAGTGCTATGTAGGATGGAGCAAGACCGGGAGTAGGGTTTGACCAATTTTCACATCGCCGAGTAGATGTTTTGCAAAAACCAAGATAGAGCGTGTCTGCCGTTGTTTATCGGTAGTGGTAACGACTGTGTTCCTACATTTATGCTTTACAGCAGTGCGTAGCCTTTAAGCATACGGCGTTGCTCATGATCGCAAAGATACTAAGCATCCTCCTTCAACATCCTCGCCAGCCTTTTACTTTTTCGTCCAATGCCCAGTGAGAACTACCGCAAATCTGCAAGCCTGTGTCCGTGGTGCTGAAAGGATAGCTCCTGGTGTCGTCCATTCCTTCCAAAGTTGACCCAACGAGAACGTGTGCTTTTAATTTTCTAAGAGGCATTGCTGAAAATGGATTATTATCTGGTTTGACGGAGTCAATCCAGTAATTCTCTTCGGTTTCATGGCTGTGGCACGCAAAATAAAAACTTTGCTTACGGTTAATATATTAGTTTTTGTAGGAATTATATTATTCTCCGTGTACTGCAGAATTCAGGACCGCTCTGAAGAACTTATACCGATCGGGCGAATCTCAGATCAGAGACTGCGAGCCAGGAATGGCAAAGTTTCTAACTTGGTGGACCGACAGTTCATACTCCAGAGGCTTGAACGCCTAGAAGACGTCGTCTACAATCAATTGAATGGTATGGATAACAGTCTGGCTAACCGACATTATATAATACCCTCATTTGGCCTATATATAGAAATAATATTGTAGCTCGCTTTAAAAAAATTAATGAAAGAAGATTAATTCTCATTTACAACACTGTTTGCCATCAGATGGATATGACAAGACAACTGATCAATGAAATGTGTCTCATCGCTTCATCTGTCATTCCGTGCAGTCATCCCGTGTCTTTGTACTAGGCATTGTCTTTGTCTTTTGTCATCTAATGTCCTCTGTAAGTGAGGAATTGAGCCTACAGTAATTACAAGGCCCTTAGAGCTAATTGGGATTCATACTGTACCTGATCTACGCCGCTCTACACAGTGGAGGACACGTGGCCTTCTTTTACCGGCTGAATAGTTATATTCCCATTCTTCTTTCTAATGTAGTTAAATTGTGCCGCCCCCCTGGCTCCAGCTGTCTGTCAGAAATCTGAAAGAAGATGCAAGAAGATGTTTCTTATAGAATGAAATGCCAGTGTATTTAATTATATAGCTATTAGTGACTGCTATGCGAGGGGGTTGGTTTGTGGACGCATTCCTAAAATCATTTTAAAAAGGACTCAAGGTTTGATCTTGGGTTTGACAATCTTGTGAGAGGACCACAAACCAAATCTCCATCACTTAGAGATTGGAAACAGCTTGAGCATTGCAGTGAAACGGTTGGGAATGTTGCATGATTCATCACAAAAGCACAGTACAGCCACTAAACACAACATAGCTTCTTCTGTGTGCACCTGTGTGTATACCTTTCCTTCTACAGTGTCTCATCGAGCTTAGTGCCCCAGTTATCACCCCAGTTAATGCAAAGATCCCCATTCCAGCATCATCACACGCCAGGGTGATCAGAAAAGCTCTGATTTCACAGCTGCATGTTCCCCAACACTCTCCAATTGGGGCCGTTTTTATTTTATTTGATTGTATTCCTACGCCTCAGTGCTGGCATCATTTGGGGAACGAAAGAGGTCACTCCTTCATATAGAGTTATGGTTTGCATCTGGAGGCGAGGCAGCAGGCACAGCCTCACCAAAAGTAGAATGCGTCCTCTCATTTAAATGCGGGTTACTTTGTGCGAGTCGAGTCTGCTCTGGCCTGTGGTGTAGACAACGGACTGGATTCCAGAAAGTGACTCGTGTTGCGACACATACACGCTTCGCCTAGTTCCATACACCCAACCACACAGTCATATCAATTTCTCACCTGTTCTCGATGATCAGAAAACGAGTTTTCTATGGCTAAACCTTTTGCGGCAATATCTAAGCCAGCAGATTGCCCTTAGCTATTTTATGAAATTGCCCATATTGTTGTTTGCTGTGTAATAATGACCCTCCTGAAAGGGTTGAGAAAGGACCACATTTGAACTGAAGGACATTTCCCGGTTTACAAAGAATTGCAAAGTAGAGGGAGGTCATGTGACTCCTCACAGCAACAACAACAGTCAAATCTGTTATCGGTCAGGGACTGTTTAGAAGCGATTGACAAGGAGGTTATCAGTTCTCCCTGGATAACCATCTCGGTTCTAAGCTTCTTGTTCACAGGCTTTTGGAACAGAGTTTTCATCTGAGAAGAGTATTAAAACTGACACACCTCTACTGATTTTCACTAGTTTAGATTCAGTAGCCTACAGATTTTCATCTGCGAAGCCCTCTTTGACTTGATTGCTTGTAAAATATGATGACTGGCATTCTTTTCAGTAAAACAAAAAAGAATGTAACATAATGTATAGGGCATAGAGAGTAGTGTCAGCATACGATATGACGTTGACTTTATGTATTTAAATGGCATTGTGTGTGAGAGTGTATGTTTCATGTATTGTAGCTCTAGCCCCGTTGTAGACAGACAGAGCGAGTCATCAGGGATGTGGCTCGTGTTTTTTTCCCGGGTGCGTGTGGAGATGATGAAAGGTGGCCCGTGAGATGCAACTGATATGTCACGACGCCTATCTATAAAACCCAATTACAAGAAGAACTCAGCACTGTTTGTATGCAAAGCCCGTATTGGGAAGAAATTATCGAAGAGGAATACAAAACATGATTCTTTCGCTCTGTCTCTCTCCACCCCTGCTGTCCCCCTCTCTCTGTCTTTTTCTCTATCCCCTTCTCCCTCTCTCTCAAAGCCTCAGCCCTACCTTAATGAGTCTCATCAAAGCGTCTGTATAATTTTCAGTCGTGGGGCTCCTGAAAGCTCAGTGGGTTGGGGAAGGGTAAGGGATGTCTCGAGATGAAATGAAATATTTTCAAATAATAAGCTGTAGATGAGGAATGGTCTTCAAAAACCATCTGCAGAAACTTCCTGCCTTAAGCAGTCTGGGTACTGTATTCATTGTCTCATCAGACAACCCGTCGTGATGCAAAAGACTATGATGGAAAACGGAGTAGTTCTCAAACATGATCTCTAACCTAAGTGTCCCCATTGGCTAGGTCACTTTATCAATAATATCTTTAGATACAACAAATGTCCTACAAAACTGTAGGATGTCTATTCATGTTCCTTGAATGGAAAGGTAACATTCATGTGTAACCATGGCTTTGCATTTGCACCCTTTCTGTTGCCATTCTTTTTCCATTATTCATCGCCCTTTTCGGTTATTTTAAGGTGCTTTTATAGATGTTTGCCATGGTAGTCCACTTGTGTTGTCATGTCAGCTTGAACCGTTACCGTGGCAGCAGAGTTGACCATGCAGAGATTCTTTGACAATCGTCATCCCTCATGTAACATGGGGGCATCACCCTGGAAACCTCTTGGGCTAGCCTGCCACTGTCCTGCACAGCAGAACCACTTTACCCCGTTGTCAATGTTTTATGCATTTTATACATAGTCTTACATGTATGCATTTTAGCTTTCATGCAACACAACACAAACAAGTTATTTCCTTCAACAACAGTTCACTCAATCGCTTCTGAGAAATCAATATTTAGAGCATCTTCTTCACCATTGACACGCACAAACCCACTCTCCTTTTAAATCATTCAAGTGGTCGTCCTTTCACTGGAAACTGTCACATAAAAGGGCAAATCAGACACTTTAAGACAGTTGTTCCATAATTTATCACCATCATAGCTCAAATGCATCATGTCGCACTTCTTAGCAAATGGTTCTGGAGTGGAAATTTGGATTGATGTGTACTTGGACGAACAGGCGGATTGATGCTTGAAGAATGGGAGCCATCTCAGTCCCAGATCTAAGACTCTTCATCTCGTCTACTGTAGCCTGCACCACGACCATCCCAGCTTTGTGCTACTCTACCTTCCTGTGTTTACAATAATGGTGGTGCCAGATGTTAGTCTGTAATTACCTCATTGTGGGATAATTACGGTGTTTTGCTAATGTGCATTTTACAGAAAGAGACCCAGGTAGAGGATATTAGGGCTGAGTATATTCCACTGATACAGTACGGAGATTGCATAGGATAGCATGAAGATGCATGACATTGCATCATTGTCACTCTTATTAATTTCCTTTTTTTCTTAATTTATTTTGTTAATGAAAATATGCAAATATTTATATAGAGTTAAACAGTGTCCGGAAACTCACCTCATAATCTGTGGCTTTACCCCAAACTGTCTATTGTCTTTTGAATTCATCCAGTTAAGCTCAAGCCAAAGACCACTAAGTAATTAACTGAATTAAGTTCAGTCCTTCTTTTGTTGTAACGTTGAGTCATTCCTTTTGTGTCACGCCCACAGCAGTGCCCCAATTGAGTTCATGTTTTCTCCTTCCCCTTGTGTTTCCCTGTGTCCTGCCTGTGTGATTATTTACACCTGTGTCTCGTTAATTGTCCGTGTGGAGTTTTCAGTTTGCTCGTTTGTCGTAGTTGGTTTCCGCAGTGTCTAGTTTGGTCCTTGTGTGTATTTATGGTCTTTGTCAGATTGTTGTTGTGGTATGTCCCTGCATGTTCGCACTCCCTCGTGTTTTGTGAGTTTGAAAGAATAAATGCGTTTTGGTTTTTGAATATCCTGCCTGGCTTCTCTACTTGCATTTGGGTTCACCTCCTGCACTCACCCCCTGACAATTTAGTGTGCACTTACTCAAAACCAAGATCTGTTTTCTATGGCTGTGAAGTTGTACTTCAGTCATAGCATGGGTAGACCATTTTATGTTATTAAAACCACAAGAGTTGTAAAGAAACAGCTAAATAATGTAAATTAAATACACACGTCTTTGTGGAAAGCAGATCATTATTTTCTTCAAAGCGGGACAACAAAAAGATGATAGGGCAAATTTTCGCCCAATTTGCATGATTAAGTTGTTGCGTTGAAGCTCACTTTCCTCTCAGCACAAAAATGATTCTGCTTCTTGGAGGAAAACAAAACTGATGAGCAACATGAAAAGGTGAATCAGCAGATGTCCAATCACCGTAATAACCGCAAGTGATCCTCCCAAGCTTTGTCAAAGTAAGACTTTCTCGGCGGCTAGTACTGTTGTTCCTGTACACAACAAAAACTGCTCTGAAACCACAACCGGTCCAGTTGTCACCACAGACTGGTTCTGCTTCCTGTTAGCTAACAAAGAGTTGAGAGGGACACGACTTCCAATCATATCAGTACTCTTATTCAGACAAGGCCCATTTGTAATGGAATTATAGCAGAGTATAAACTGAACACCAACGCTGGTAGCAAAACAAAAGGGTTGTCTCAGCAGAGAGGGGGGGGGGGGGAGGGACCATTTTTGGTCACCTCTTTTGCCAGTAGGCTAACACAGACTGAGCTGAACCAAAATTTGTCCGGAACCTCCCATCCATTTGATATTTCCATAGCGTTTGGCTGACGCATGACTAACCCCTCCCACCGGAGGGGAGCTGCGATTCAGCTCCAGTTACAAATCTCCCAAAATGAGGCCGCTGATTAGCGGGCCTCAACAACTGGAGAGGATACCGCTGTTCCTGCTAGGGCGGTCTGGGAAGGCCAGAGCTCTTCATTGGTATGCCTTGTTTATTTCCCATCTCCCTGTCCATCTGGATGGGAGGGCCTGCATGATTTCACTGTTGAGAGGCCACTCTGCAAGGATGACGGGAATAGCCAAAGATGTCCCCGCAATGTCACTCTGCCAAATTATAATAGCCAGGGGGAGGTTACAGGACCCTCAAGTAGCAAAATAACATAAAAGGCACAGTGTACCAAAGGTAAGAGGAGAAAGTTATACACTGGCACCATCATTAGGATGTAGACTTTGAAGTTGGAATTTTGACAGAACCGCATCAATACTGATCAAAACACTGCAGTATTTGAGGACCATAGACATGAAAGAGCATGTGTTTGAACAGGGTGAGACCGGTTGAAAATCTGAGTTGGGATTAATTGCACCGGTATTCCAAATCCTTCTTTCATGTCAGTGACTTGTTAGATTCTGCTAAATTCATGTTGCAGTAGGTTTTTAACAGGGGTGGTTTTAGTCTAAGACCTGTCAGTTACAATGAAGAGGAATGAAGAGTGTGGAAGAAAATGTTCATTCAGGCTTATTATCCTTCTGAGGACTGATAACTCAATGTGTTTCTATATTTAACTAGTTGACCCAAGACACTGCATAGAAAATAGATTATCTACGGGTGATATATTGCTCTTGCAAGTATTCATAATGTAGACCCTATGTCCCAATAATTAGCTTGCACATCTGACACGAATGTGGGCAAAGCTGTGATTCTACGTAATATGTTGGTAGTGATGCTCAAAGATTCCTGACTTGATACGAGTCCCACAGTACATGTTTGTAACATTGACATTTTATAACGTTACAAACTGGACTTATTACCAACATGTTCCCCTTCACAGCCCTGCGTGTGTGTGTTTGTGTGCCCTGCGTGTGTGTGTGTGTGCCCTGCGTGTGTGTGTGTGCCCTGCGTGTGTGTGTGTCGGGCTGTTGTCAGAGGAGTTGTCTGAAGAGCCGTGTTCAGGCTGGCGGCTGCAGCTCGTCTGGAGACATAGTGTGATGATGCCCTACTGTAAAGCCCCGCCGAGTCTAAGAGCTGCCATGAGACTCCGACCCGCAAACCATGAATGTCAATGAGCTGTCTGTCTTCATGAGCCTTCCTTCACCAACATCTACTTGTTCTCTCTCTCTCTGTGTGTGTGTGTGTGTACCAGGCCTAGCTAAGCCCATCGGGCTGGTGGAGGGGCCTGGGGGTCTGGGCCAGGGAGGAGCAGCGGCTACTCTGGGGATGGACAGCCATGACAAAGAGGAGAGATATGAGGAGTATGGCTACAACGCCCACCTCAGCGACCGCATCTCCCTGGACAGAAGAATCCCAGACTACAGGCCCAAAAAGTAGGTTGATCCGTTTTTTCCCCACCCCCTCTCCTCCTCCTCCTCCTCCTCCTCCGTGTCCACCTCCTAATTCTCCTCCCTCCTTCTCCTCCTCCTCTATGTCCTCCTAATTCTCCTCCTCCTCCTCTGCCTCCGGCTACCTACTCCTTCTTTCCCTCCCTCGCCTCGTCCTTCCTCCTCCCCTCCAGCAGACTCCAGTTTGCGCAGGCATCCATGGCAGCTGGAGGTGCAAACGAGGCCATGGCATCACACAAAAGGAAATTGCTGAAGACACGTGTAATCTGAACATGAAAGGACGTTGTCCACGGCCACTGAGAAGATGCTGATAGTCGGGGATAGTTAATAATGCAATAAAGAGAAAGTCCGGCAGTATTTTCATGAAAGAGGGCATGGAGACGTGAATATTAATGGTCTTTTTAAATGAATTTTATATTTAGAATGTTGGACTATATCTCCCATACAATGAGTGTAAGGGGAATAACAAGGGTTGCCTCCAGCATTTAGATCACAGTGTCTGAGAAAAAAACAGACTGAAAGACAGAGACGCTGAGAGGAAATCTGCCGGCCGGAGACTTCTGTCGGCTTATTGGGGTAACAATCCAATTCACCCGCACGTCTTTGTACTCTGCCTTCTTTATGCTGTGAAAAATAGACGTGCAGAAAGGGAGTAAAATGAGTCAAAGAGGGGGAAAAAAGGGCATTAATTATTAACTGAAAGGGTCCTTGCAAAAAAGGGATTTGGGGAAATGACTCGTTCTGCCGCGATTGATTCCACAGGGAGGCTTTGTTGACTTCTCCATGACGGATGTTTGTCTGTTAAGTCATGTGTGTTTGACACTATTCTCACAGCAGACTAGACATGTGTCACCCATGGCCTGTGGCCTGAATGCTAAATCCACAATTGGAATCTTTGCACCCAGGTTCTATTTCAGATAAAGACCATTATTACCGCTTCTGTCAACATCTGCTCACTGAGCTGTGTCTTCCATGTAAACAAGTCATTTCAAACAGAACAAAAAACCCTCCATGAAATAGTTTCAAATCACACAGTGCATGTACACTAGACACAATGGGAAATGAAGATGGATTCCTCCACGTTTCATGTAAACAAAGGAAATCAATATGCTGAATAGAACAATGTACTGTAGCTAAGCCTGTCTCCCTGTGTGTTTCACTAAGATTCGGTTGAAACAAGAACTACGCAGTCCATTCATGTCCAGTGATATTGATGATGTAACAGATAAGACATTTATAGCAGAGAGTTAATGAGGCTAATTTCTCAATGCAGGAATAGAAGTCCTATCGCAGTCATTGTGTGGGGGTGGTTTGGCATTGCAGTTTAAATAAAACTACGTTTCGATACAAGTGCATGGACTCAATACCCCCCTGTCTAATGGTCTCTTAATTGCAAAGGAGACTTTGAGCAGAGGTCTTTGATGGCTTCAGGGATACATAATCTGCACATTTCCACCACTCATTCTCTCATTGCCTGTCCTCTGGTTATGATATTGATTTCCTCTTTTGCACCTAGTTTCCCATTGCCCCACCGCTAACCTGTTCCTTGTAATTGCACCCACTACTGGTTCCCGGTACAATTGGGATTTGTCAAGAGACCATTTTTGAGGATAAAACCTGTTATCCTTGTTAACTGTCTTCTCAGCAGGTCTTTATGTTCCCAGTCACCTCTAGTGGTGACATTTAAATCTTAGATCTGGAGGATATCAAGTAGAGGCTTTATAATCATGACCAGCGGGCAGTTGAAACCAGCCTGTCCTTGGGTACTCCACTCCAACAACAATGTTTAAGGATGGAAAAGACAAACAATGACAGGTTTAGTATCGCACTTGAGGTTTGCAGAGGGTATTAAAGGCAACCCAACAAATACACCAAAACGAAATAGCATGTTCCATTTTGAATTTCAATCACACATCATCTACATCCTCACTTGAAAAAATGCGTTCATGTCAGGTCAAAATAATATTCGATTTCCAAGGACGTAAGCAATGCAAAATGTGCTATGCTCCCCCAAGGCCTCTCCATTTGTCTGTCATAGGGAGATAACTGCAGAGTAAAGCAACTGGAAGGCTAGAGACCAGGGTCTACCTCATCTCTTAAACCTCAGATACCACAGAATGGGATCTCGAGGTCATAATGGCGCCCGTTTATAAGTAAAAGCCTTCGTCGCAAATTGTTGCTCCACCAACAGTCATTCGGTTTTCTCTATTGAAAAGTTGCTTTCCACATATCTGGTGCCGTACAGGTTATCGAAGGTTAATGTGAAATTTCACCGCGAATAAGAGAGCTGGGAAGAGCCGACAGGCTGTCGGGCTGAGGCATGCAGGCAGGCTGTGTAAAGGGGGAGCGGGTGGGGGGCAGTGATGGGAATACGTCTTAATCTAGCACTCTGTTTCTGTCAAAGCTCGTTCCAGGTCAAATTATGAGAGCTCGCCAGTGAGCGCGGTCCTATTACAAACAGATGAGTCGATTGCTCATCCTGTTATGGCCTACAAGCCTCCCTTGGTCCTGCAGACAGGTACAAATTTAAGGTTGAGCGATGTCTTAAATTGGATTCCGTAACTAGGCCAAAGGAACTACAATATCACTTTTCAAATCTCGACGCAGAGTAGTCGACGCAGACGTGAAGCCCAAGTGAAGAAGTGAAGGTGACCATCTAGAACCTTCTGACTTAGATGAGGCGTTACTATGGTAATATCCATTAAACATTCCCCGGCCATGAAATACTCGTCGCATAGAAGACAAAAGATATTTCATTCTGTTTAGGATGGATGTCATTCCATTGCTCTGACTCTACAAAGGAAAGCCATTGCATTGCACAAAAAAATTGTGCTATACCCACTGCCAGATGTAACATTGTGTTTCTAAGGCTCGAATGGTTGATTGAATGAGGCAGTGGAACAGTTAATTAAAATTAATTCTTCACAGAAAATGAGACAAGGCCAATGAGTTTTCGGCTGACAAAATATCCACTTGTGTCAATTTTCCTTGTCATATATTAACACCATACGAGGGTTTAAATACAGTTTATGTAACATGTATAAATAAATAAATGTACCGTATTTTACAGTGTGTATATATATATATATGTATGTGTAGTCTCAATTCTTCACCATGTCAACTAGTTTCTTTTCTCATTCAGTAGTGGTAAGGATGACCATTGTTATTGTACAGTATAGGCAACAAGACTGTACAGAGTTTCAGCTTAGACCATATAGTGTATTGGTGTATTGTAAAGCACAGCCTGTTGTTTCCCCGACACCTGTTCACAGAATACTGTACAGTGTTTCCCCTTCCATCATATTAGGGGGGCGCCCCGCCCCCCCAACGGCACCCCCTGACCCCTGAGGTCAAGTTAATAAAACATGAAAAAATGTATTTTTTTTATATAGCGCCATATCACAAAATAAGTCATTTAAGGTTACCATTCCTATAAAACAGGTCTATAGCTTGCTCTTTTATTAAACAAACTAAATGGCCTTCTGTTATTTATCTTATTTACCCGACGGCATGGGGCATTTCTGTCTCTACATGGTCGCCAACCCCCCCCCCCCCAAATGTAAACCTATAGGGGAAACACTGCTGTACCTGTTCACAGAATACTGTAAAGAATACTAGACTGACTCCATTTCCTCTGAGCTTTCAGCAGAGAGAAAGCATCTCAGTCTTTTCTCTCTATTTCACTGTCAATGTCTTTTATGTCAGGTCCTATTTCTGTGAGGTTGTAAGAACGGCCAACACAAGCCAAGCCCACAAGTCTCAGGAGCATGGAGACATTAGTGGAGCGCCGACTGCACTCACACACACTCACACACTCCCTGAAACACACACACACAAATGTACACACAGAAATGTACACACACTTCCCCCCCACAAGCGCCAGTGGGCGTAGAGGATGTAGCACCATGCTGGGTGCCATCTGCTGCCTCTGTGTCCCTCCACTATGACCCTACTGTCACCGTGGCCTCTCAACAGTGACTCGACCGACATCACACACTTTTGCGTGTGACCACGTCTGATCTCAGCTCGGCCCTGCCAGCACAAGTCAAACAGGCCACACCAGGTCTGGACTGGGACTGAAAAACAACCCTGGACTTAAGACCGGCCCACGGCCGTGTATTATTATTATTTTATTATTTTTGCATATGCCGTGGCGCCTTTGACCAGACGTTCGGGAAATCTCCCGACTCTCCCGACGGCCAGTCCGACCCTGCCCCACACCAAGCCAGACAATCCCGTTATCTCCTCAGATGAGCACAGTGGTGCACCGTCCAATACTGAGCTGGAGCAAGATGCCTATTCCAAGACTTGCCTTCTTTGAAAGAAAAGGCAAAGGTGCAGAATAAATTTCTGCCGGTTTTAAACCTTATATGGGTAAAATATTTTGTCTAATTGAAACACAGTTGTTAGGATTGACACCTAATTGACATCTAATTTGAGGATTACCAAATAATCTGATTCAGTGCAGAATACAAGAAACAGGAGAAGAGAAAAGTGGCAATAGGGGAGTAATTTAATTTAGTTGTCATTGCGGCAGTGACTTTATTTGAGCGTTGGGGAATGCTTGAGAAAACATCATGTGAGCTGGAGGTTGCTATAGGAATCATGCAGCTACATTGTGACCAAAAGCTGCCATCTTTAAACCTGTGCTCCAGTGAATGGGAAGGGGGGAGGGTCTAATCACGCAGACTGGAAGAACAACATTACCAGCGTTATGTAAAATATGTTGCTTGTGCTTATGTAGCTTCACAGCACACAATCTGAGTCTGATTTTGTGTGCAGGAGCGTGTGTAAGTGTGTGCATGCATGTGTGTGTGTATGCGTGCGTGTGCACGTGTGATTGTGTGTGTGTGTGTGTCCGCTTGTGCATTTGCATGTGCTGTTCAATCCATTAACTGGGTCATTGAAAATGGCAACATGAAATCGGATTCCAATCACTGCTGCACAGATGCTGTTACCATGGCGTCCATAGTAGAAAAAGACCCGTAATCATTGGCACCAGAACGCTGCCATTTAAGAGGGCGAAGAGGGGGTGGGGGTCTCCCTCCAGAGAGAGCCACTGGGCTGAGGAGAATGAGGATGGAGGAGAGATACAGAGGAGAGGAGAGGGAACAGAGAGGGGAGACAAAAGAGAAAGAGGCGTAGTGAGAGATCAGAGGCAGAGGAGGAGAGACAGGAGATAGAAGCAGAGGAGGAGAGAGGGGAGATCAGAGGCAGAGGAGGAGAGACAGGAGATAAGAGGCAGAGGAGGAGAGAGAGGAGATCAGAGGCAGAGGAGGAGAGAGGAAATGGAGGCAGAGGAGGAAAGAGAGGAGATAGAGGCAGAGGAGGAGAGACAGGAGATAGAGGCAGAGGAGGAGAGACAGGAGATCAGAGGCAGAGGAGGAGAGAGAGGAGATCAGAGGCAGAGGAGGAGAGAGAGGAGATAGAGGCAGAAGTGGAAAGAGAGGAGATAGAGGCAGAGGAGGAGCGACAGGAGATCAGAGGCAGAGGAGGAGACAAAGGAGATAGAGGCAGAGGAGGAGAGACAGGAGATCAGAGGCAGAGGAGGAGAGAGAGGAGATAGAGGCAGAGGAGGAAAGAGAGGAGATAGAGGCAGAGGAGGAGCGTCAGGAGATCAGAGGCAGAGGAGGAGACAAAGGAGATAGAGGCAGAGGAGGAAAGACAGGAGATCAGAGGCAGAGGAGGAGAGAGAGGAGATAGAGGCAGAGGAGGAAAGAGAGGAGATAGAGGCAGAGGAGGAGAGACAGGAGATAGAGGCAGAGGAGGAGAGACAGGAGATCAGAGGCAGAGGAGGAGAGAGAGGAGATCAGAGGCAGAGGAGGATAGAGAGGAGATAGAGACAGAGGAGGAAAGAGAGGAGATAGAGGCAGAGGAGGAGAGACAGGAGATAGAGGCAGAGGAGGAGAGACGAGATCACAGGCAGAGGAGGAGAGAGAGGAGATCAGAGGCAGAGGAGGAAAGAGAGGAGATAGAGGCAGAGGAGGAGAGACAGGAGATAGAGGCAGAGGAGGAGAGACAGGAGATCACAGGCAGAGGAGGAGAGAGAGGAGATCAGAGGCAGAGGAGGAGAGAGAGGAGATCAGAGGCAGAGGAGGAGAGAGGAAATGGAGGCAGAGGAGGAAAGAGAACTGTCATGGACTCTTTCCCACCCTTGGTCTTCATGCCTCATCTGTCCGTAGCCTCTGTCACCTCCAGCTAACACACACTCTGCCGGCTGCATGCTGCTGCCCAGGATCACACAGGGCCGCTACGACTCCGCAAACACGAGTTATTTTTCTTTTTCTCTTTGAACTGTAGTAGATGAGTAAGGTTTTCACACACCATCCACTCACTGTGCAGAAACCTTTTATAATATACAAAAAAGTGTTATTGTTATGTACACCTAAACAGACATCACGTCATATTTAATGTAGTGTGTCGGGTTTAATTTGGAACCAGACAAACAAGGTGATTGATCACTTTGACTGAATGGCAGAACTAACTTTGAGAACCATTCAATCGCTCCACCATTGTTCTTAACGCCTGCCTTTTTTCCTCTCCTCCTTTCCCCCCTCAGATGCAAGCAGTTGACCTATCAAGAGGATCTCCCTCAGATTGCGGTTGTGTTCATCTTTGTGAATGAGGCTCTCTCGGTCATCCTGCGGTCGGTGCACAGCGTGGTCAACCGCACCCCAGCCCACCTCCTCAAGGAAATCATCCTGGTAGATGACAACAGTGACAATGGTGAGACATATAAAAAATGAAATAAAAACTCCCTCCTACTTAGACCTTTACGGCCTGGTTACGTTCTCCTGTATTCGACCTCCACCAGCCCCTGAGCCCACGCTGCATCATTGTCTAAGTGTGAAGGGCTGCAAAGTGAGAAACGCTTCACGTGATTGTGGAGGAGGTTAGTCTGTCACACGTGGCAACGTGTCAGATTAGCTTAACCTGATTACCAGGGCTCTTTAACGTGAGACAAAGATTTCTGCACACATAAACAGTCTGTGTGCGTGAGTACGTACGTGCATACCCCAACGCGAGCTCAGCGCCACGACGAAGGTACCAGTCACAAGGAGGAAAGAGAGAGGTGTTGGAGATTATCGAGCCCTCTAGGGCCGGCTCTTCAACATGGTCACACCTTTATAAATAGCAACTGGAAAAAAAAAGGTGGAGGATCTGCTCCGTCCTCTGCCGAGACTCTGCGTACACAATCTCCACGGTAACGCAGGACGACGCCAATGGAGAATTCAGGGAAGCTTCCACACCTGCATGGCCTGTGGCGTCCAAGCCTCCTTTTCCCAGAAGCCCGTCTGGTTCAGACGGGGGGGACGATGAACTAGATTCCGGCTGACACTTGGCCCTCCATCATTTGGCACAGGGGCCTGGGCCTAGCAAATCAACCCCCCCCCCCCCCCTCCCCCTCCTCCGCTGGCGGAGAACAGAGGCGCATAAATAACATACTGAAAGGGGGCCGGGTGAGAGTCAACATTGGCACGCTCCCTCTCCCTGTAGAGGGGCTTAAATAGGCAACTATTTAGAGCCAATGAGGAGGCAAAAATGGCAGCAGTTTGCCTGCACAGCAGAAGCCGCCCCCTCGTCCACCACGCCCCCCCCCCCCTTTTTTTCTCTCTCTCAGGAGGCTTGTGATTGGGTGACGGTAATTTGTGCGGATGCGTCTTCCGGCTCCTCGTACTGATATTACACTATTAACATGCAGGCTTGGCTACTTGACCTTTTCTGGCTGGCTATGGCCATCTCTTCTCATTTGGGGGCGAGGCTGTGTGACATGACTGGAGGTAGGGGCGAGGATCACTCGTGAATAATGAATCCCCCCTCTGAGGAAGCATGTTGGCCTTGTCTCCGTGACACATATCCTTCGCTAGGACCCGGAGTGACATTTATTGGTGGTTGAGAGGTTTATTTTCAGAGGCTCCGCGGAGGGAGCGTGGCAGGATTCATGCCGTCCTTTGATGAGCTTCTGCTCGGTGTATCGTGTTGCAGTTGCAGCCCCGGCCACTGGGGGTACGCAGGAATGCCGCAAGGAAATGCTCAATGGTCCTTTCGAATTCAGTACTGTGTCATGCTGTTAGCATGAGCTAACGATTCATGTAACGACAATTGGATCTATTAAACAGAGGCCATATTGAACACAGTGAAGATGCTGTAGAGAACTGGATCATTACTGGTCATTAAATATAACCACTCTCATTTAAACTCCTATTTTTTCAGTCTGGAGCCCTGCTGTACATATCTAACGGATAGAAGAAACTATCGAGTCATAACGACAATACCAATGTACCCTGTCTTCATTCAATGTTCTTGCACCTTCCGCGGGCCGTAACGTGCACATAACATAGCAACTCAGGTGTATTTTAATTGGATAACATTAAACATTAAACTGCACTGGTAACAGGAGCAATTTAACATAAGAATTGTCTTCAAACTTGATTAAATGTAATGTAAGGTCACTTCCTCTCCTCACTCACCCAGTTTGAGTTGCCACAGTCCCCATCCTCACACTTGGATTCTATAGCTCCCTACCGCATATGCCCAACACAGCAAAATGTCATATTCATAGTATGATTGATAGTTATTTATTCTTTTCAGTGTTGCACTGCCAATCCCATAAAACGAATTCCTTGTCCATAATTCCCTGGCACAGTTGCTTTCCAACTTTCTATTTGTTTGCAGAGGATCAGAGGGAAGCCACACCCATCTCTTCCTTGCGCAGGCCACACAATTACTGCACTCTGTTGGGTTTCATCATTTTTTAGCTGCCTCAGTGTGTCCACAGTTCCCTGTCTGCTCACAAATCATAGACACCTTAACCCCAGATGCCTCAATGCAAAGACGGCCGCTGCACAGAGACACCTTACCTGGATCTGGAATATACCCGGTTGAATAATGTAGCCTGTAAGTTTGCTTGAGAAATAGGGGGTTCTTTCTCCCAACTCTCTTACTTTGTGAATAACTTAGAGTCTGACTTGAACTCAGAACTCCGACTCCACTCCGAAAGCCAACATGTACTGTGTTAGAAATGCACAGATTCAGGCGTTGTTTTTCTTCTTGGAGTAGATTAATGGCTACAAGCCCTTTGTCGGGTCCCGGCAATGATGTAGTTCTGAAGCTGCACTTGCTTGGAAAGTGCCATTGTTCTCCCCCCACATTCAAAAGTAGAGCACTTAGCATCCTGGAGGGAACAACCTCAAAATATCATCCATCCTCCACACATGGAAACTCATGGAACTCGTTGTTTACAGCTAACGGTGTGTTTTCTGTAAATAAAGCGAGAAGCCTCATTCTTGAGTTTAAAAAGGAGAAAATCTTTACGGTGCAGAATGAATAAGGTCAGCCGTGTTCTGCGCCACATGGCCCAGTTGGAAATCATTTGATATGTCGTAACAGGTCTTTGTTGTTGTTTTCTGTTCGATTTTACTTTCTGTTTGCTTCGCCATTGATTCCTTTTTTTTTTCTTTTTTTACAGTTGATCTGAAGTTCAACCTAGAACAGTATGTGAACAAGCGCTACCCAGGCCTGGTTAAGATCGTGCGGAACAGTAAGAGAGAGGGCCTCATCAGAGCCAGGATCCACGGCTGGAACGCAGCCACGGCGGCAGTTGTGGGGTTTTTCGACGCTCATGTGGAGTTCAACACTGCCTGGTGAGTACGGCTCCGATCGGTTTTAACAAGATTCCCTATCTCTCCTTTTCGCTTGGTGGTGGTTCCACTTTTGCATGCATTGGGAGTAGATTCATCATTATCCATGACACATGCTCGTTTGTGTAAAACAGTTTAATAAAGTGCCAGCCGTGCAGTGCATGGACATAACAACCTTAGACGGCACATTTCTGCGGGGAAATGACCCCCGCCTCCCTCAATTCCCAGCCTTCCCTGGGGCTCCACTGCTGGTCTACTACTCTTTAACTGTGAATGATAATCAGTCTAGGAGAGACATTGTGGTTGAGATTACACTCGCTGGTTACCGGCATCCCACATCAACATAAGCCAATTCCAAACACGGTTGTTTGCTGAAAGACAATTAAAGTCGCAAAAAAGTCTAATGTTGTGTTTGCCACATTGTTTTCCCTCAGGCTGCGAGCTTCTAAGCGTTATGAAATTACTTTGGGGGGTCTCAGCCCAATGTCTGTCTGACACTCACATTTACCACCAAACAAATCACTCAGGCACTTGTAATTGGCACCTAATTTGAGGCTGTCATTCTGTCAGCTTTTGAAGACGGAGGGTTCTTCGTTCCTTGCCTGGTCGAGGGGGAGGAGGGGGGAGAGGGTGGTGGGGGGAGGGGGGGGTTAGAGAAACATTTGGATTATAAATTGTCTCACTGCCTAGCTCAACCACCTACAGGGCTCTGCCACGGCATCAGGCTTAGCACCAACACAGACTTTTACTGAAATATGATTACTATTGTGACTTATAGTGGCAACAGATAGGGTTTTTCAAGAACCTACTGAATACACTGATGGACGGGACATGACTGGACCAGATGACATCAAGCTCAAAGCTGTAAAGGTCTCTGCCCCTTGTTTGTAAAATGCAAGGTCATGCCTAAAAAATGTGAACACGGGTAGTCCGTTTGAATCAGATTGGACAGTTTTTTTTACTTGTCCCTTTGACTCCTTATGCCTCACGTACAGTTTTCTAGATCCTCCCTCAGGGGGGGTCGTTAGTTGGGCCTAATGGGCACTTCAAACCCAGACTCTGCCACAGCCTACTCCACTGAGGGGCAGGGAAGTATCCGGACGGTGGTAGCTGATGATAATTGATACCTTGGTGGTTCCCTCATCTGTGCCTCCATCTGTTCCTTTTCAAATATGGACGTGCTTTCTGCCCCCTTGACAACCCCTTCAGCGCTGTGGAAAGTGCTCTCTTTTAGATGTTTCCCCCACCCCCCCTCCACACACCCCACTCCCTTCCTGTTTTACATGCCACTTTCTCTCCGCATTTCCTTTCGAGTTGATTTACCTGTCGCCGTGAGTCACACACTCTTCACAGGCCTTCTTGCATAACCCGGCTCCTTTGTTCAGCGCAGCCTCGCGCTTGTTTTACATCAGGGCGCATTTGGAAGATCCACGAGCGGAAACTCCCCCCGTGGTGTTCCGTCCTCACGACTCCCTCAGAGTAGGCGGCAGGGATATTAAGACATGGCCGAGGGAAAGCTCCTTGACGCCACAACGTTTGGTGTTCGGTTTTCGGTGTCGTGTTGGCGCGGGCGTGAGTTTGTTTAAGCCTGTGCATGTGCACGCTTTGGTTATGCAGCGCTTTTATTGAGATAGCCTAGTTCTGCAGTGTAGCCCAAGGTGCAGGTATACTGTATGCCCATTTGTTACAGTAAGTGAGGCAACCCATCCATCCTCATACGATTATGCACTATGGCACATACACTGATAAGTGAGATGGATGGTTCCTCTGGAGGGAGTCACGAGGCCCACACAAACGACCTTGGGGGAACTGTCAGAGCATGCAGGATGCCAGGACTCTGAGCCAGGAAGAGCAAGCCTACGTCTGATATCACGTGTATTGAGTTGGCATTGTTTTCCTCAGCGTATATATCACCGGAAATATGGAATGAAATTATCCTCTTTTGGAGCATGTTTTGATATTTCTGTTGAGCATGTTATACATTGAGAGTCTTTTAATCGTTTTAACCAAGAGTTTTGCATCTGGGGAACAGCTGGGTTGAATTGTAAGGATTTTAATTAGAATTTTTTTATCATATAAATGTACTCAATCCATTATCTCTTAAGGCAGCATGCATCCTTACAAATCCCATGAAAAGGTGCATCCATTCACTGTGGCTAGAGCCACAGCGGTGCTAAGCTACATTACAATATCTCTGTTCTGAGAAGAAGCACGTGAAATGGAAGGATGCAGTAATGAACACCTATGCTTCTTAAACTGAGGTCCCAACAGGAAGACCTGGAGATAAACTGATATTTATTTGGTTTAGAAATCAACACCATTGCTGTGTCCGGTTATTCATGATTAATGATGATAATTAGCAGAGTGCTTGTTACATTTGTGTGGGATGATAAGTGTCCATCTATCCACAAGGGCTAGTGAAATACACAATGGCTGAGAATGTCAGTTCATTGATAACTCCAACACACCTTCAACTAACACTTTGACACTGGTAGAGGAAACAAGCTCTCCAAACAATTATCTCTTAATGGTTTTAAATGCTGTAATAAAAAATAAAAAAAGACAAATCTTGAATCCTTTTTAAAGGATATCGGGAGCATTGCCTGTAACAGATGCAGAACAGTTGCTAGCAAAGCTACATTGAAAAGAGCTGAGCATGTCTGGTCATTGACGTGCTTTGAAACCTTTCCTTTGCTGAAACAAGTCATGGCTCAGTGCTGATGGGTGTGTTTCCATCTTGGAAAAGTGGTCAACATCCCAAAACACACACATGCCATTTAGGCTACCTGTACACCGCTTACATATCCCCCTTTATGAAAAGTTAAATGGTAAAACAAATCTCACATTCTGTAAAAGGTTACAGATAAAAACTATTCTTGCTTCTAAAATGTACATTTCAGCCAAATGTTTGTTTCAAAGGATCTTACGCTTAACATTTGCTATTCAGTGAAACAGCCCTCAAGACCAGTATTTGACTCACAGGACGATGCATACAGTTTTAATGTTCCTGAAAAAGGCTCGAGGCATAGGAGGCTTAGATGACTTTCACAGCTCCACACACAGCCTCTCTCTAACGTACAAATGTGTGTGAGCTTGCATATAAAATCTCATGTTGTATAATTTGCTCCTAAACCGAAGCCACTGCATGTCAATAGAATCCTACGACTTTCTGCATTGAAAACTCGCATGTTCAGATGCATTTAGCCCCCCAAAAAGGAATTGAAGATCCTATTTTAGGTACTTGGGGTCCTGTCTTCCTTTGGCATGGTAGTGAAAGAAACTAGATCCCATTATCTGATAAATGTGTGTTTGAGAAACGTTTGCAGTTCAAGATGTGTCACACAGGAATCCCATTAATCTGGAAAATATTGGCTTGTAATCTCAAAGGCCTTGCTAGACTCTGTGCAAAGGACAAAGGTAGGGCAGATAGGGAAGGCCGCTCAGAAGACGGCAGTCAGGAGTCAAATACACAGAAATTGAGATGAGCGAGATGGTGATCCAGATATATGACGGGCCAGTTAGTTAACACACGTCTGTTTGCTCAGGCTGCGATGAAACGTGCACATATCTTATTAGAGTGACACAATCTTCCAATACTCTGATTTATCCAAATCACAGAGCTGAGATTTCTTACCCAGTGCAGTAATGAGATACAAGTCTAGCAGGCCTAATGGTAAGACCCACTATCACTACAGATTCACGCCATTGTGTGTCACAGCTGAGGAGGAAAAATATCATTTGAATATGAAATCTAATTGAATTTGGACAGATGTGGGTGGCTATCCCGTCTGGTGGTGTGCATACAGAATGACGGGGGAAATGACAGGGCTCATCAGTCACCCCGGATCCCTCCCCGTGTCTCCGTTCCTCGGGACGATTTCATCAACATGGCCCCCCTAAGGGAAAGCCTGCCTGGACAGGGAGTGTGCTGTTAGCTTACTCGGGGGCTAGGCTAAGCTCTCAAGGCCAGGGAAAGGAATGCCTGGAGTGTTGGGGTGTGTGTCTGTGTGTGGGATGGGGGTGTAGGATGAGGGTGGCGGGGGGGATAAGGGGGCTCAAGGTTAGGGAATACGTATGGCATCCAGGTTGAAATACACAAGGCATACTCAGGATAGGATAAGCAGCCATTCTTGGACCGAAAAACCGAAAAACCTCTTGGTACTGGGAGAGCAGAGAAACCTCTCGGTCAAAGCCTCACAAATCGGATTTGTCAACCAAGATCAACACACAGTGCGGTGGACCCACACCATCTTTCTAATGACAGACTATTCAGGATGACATTCGACCACGTTTTTTTTCTCTCACAGTCATTATACCCTCAAAGTGGGGTAAGGCATCGACCTTGCATCAGCCATCTTTTGGAATGAGACCCAGAGTTCTTTTTACAACCCCGTCACCATTAAATGATGGCCTTTTTCCGATGTGTCGCGTCTGTCAGGTTTCTTAACTGGCAAAATCATTTGAAGCTCCATGTGGAAGTGTCCCCAAGCACTTGTTACTTTAATGTGATACGGAATTATGCTGCTTTTAGGAGATGAAAGGTTGTATGTTTTAAAGACGTGGAGGAGTTTTGGACACAAAGACAGTGTATTGAGTACAATTGTTTTAAAATAACATTTGAGACTTGAGTAGGTTGAAAAGGAGAGAGATAATAGTTGTCCTTAAATTATATCTATATCTCCAGCACTCATTCTGAGGTTCCAAATTGCAGTCTCCTATTTAGATGGGATACCAAACAATGTAGCTACTGTATTGTAATTATGATAGGAAGCTATAGCTACATATGTATGCTACGTGTGAGCAGTCACCACCATGCAAACTCTCTCACACACACACCAGACATACATACATACACGCCAGAGGTTGTCAATAAGAGTGGGAATATTGACATTGACACCACTTCTTATTTACTGTAGCCTCATAAAAGTATCAGTATTCATGCCTGAGGCCAAAAGGACTGGAAGAAAACAAAGCTAAACTCGACTCTGTGGCCTAGAACTCCAATGACCAAGGGACACAGGCGGGATGATCAGCTCTCCGCTTGATGTACTCTGAGAGAGAATGTGCCAAGCGGAGCACGCCTGGAGCAAGAGCCAGTGTTGACGTGGGGTGACAGGCTCGTAGTGGCTGACAGTCGTGGCACATGAGACGTAGTGGCTCGTTTCCACCCGGAGAATTGGTTTTCATCTATCTGTTTATTTCCCCCTTACTCTCCCCTAAGTCTCGCGCCCCCGGCATCCCGCAGTTTGACGTGAACACGACGTTCGCCGAGAACACAGATAACATCTCTGCCTCCGCTGCGTTTCTCTCTTCCAAAGGGCCGAGCCCGTTCTGAGCCGAATAAAGGACGACCACCGGAGAATCATCCTCCCCACCATCGACAACATCAAGTACAACACGTTCGAGGTGCAGCAGTACGCCAACAGCGCGCACGGCTACAACTGGGGCCTCTGGTGCATGTACATCCGCCCCCCCCAGGAGTGGCTGGACAAGGGCGACGAAACGGCACCCATCAGGTGAGCTTCCCCCCCCCCCCCCCCGCCCCCCCACCCCTACCCGCTCCATTATAGATGAGGACGTTTGAAATATGGATAGGGACGGCCCCCGGCTTATGACTTATTCATGTTCGGACCTGTCAAACCCCGGGCTTGATGGGTGCGTGTGCTGGCTGAAAGACATGAGTCAACAGTTCTATGAAAAAGTGTCTAATTACCTGATGAATATGTTAATATCTATGTCAGCCTGTACACAGGAGACGGCTGCGATGATATGTCATTAGTGTAATTGCATATCGTTTACGGGTACCACATACAGAATCGTAAGTCCACACACTGGTGTGCTGTCGATGACCTTTAACATGTCAAATCCTAGAATAAATGTGGCTATTGTAATGTACGTTCAGGTAAATCATGTTTTCCATCATTTTGAGATGTTCTTGATTATCATGCGGTATCATATTTCACGGAAATGGACACATATTTCTCTCGACAGCTGTTTGGCTCCGGCAAGGTCATGGCAACATATTTCCTGGAGAGACAAGCAGCAGTATGATCATATTGCTAATTCATAAACCTGTTGTCTGAAGACTGGATGTGACAACTCAACTTATGGGATACATTTCTTTTTTTAGTTTGGGCTTGAAAGAGTACAAGCTCTTGATTGAAATTTCACCAAGTGTCAGGAGCCAACCAATAGGGACGTCCACACGAGCGTTCTACTCTGAGGAAGACTTAAACGAGAGCGCTCTGATAACTTAACTACAAGCGCACACCCCTTTGCTCATCACTATCACAGCTTAAAACCTACCTTTTTACCGAAGCATTTAAGTAATTTTATCTCAGAAGAGTTTTACTACTTTTATTAGTTATATTATTGTTTTTATAATTTGCTATTTTAATTATTACTTTTATCACTTATATTATCGTTTTTATTGATTTTATGTAAAGCACCTTGAGCTACAATTCTTGTATGAAATGTGCTATATAAATAAAGTCTTACTTACTTACTTACTTACTTACTAGCCAGAGTAACTGTATCTGCTCTGCATTCAAATACACCATACTTACTTTCACTTAAAACCGCCGTCTTCTCCCCACGCTGAGGTGTTCTTCCTGTTTCTTCCTACAAATCCTTATCTAAGTCAGGTAGAGTGTGTCGGAAACCGCAAAAGAATGAGCGCCACTGAGGAATGAGTGCCGTGGCGCTGTTTGCAGTCTCATTATTGACACTTTGCAGGAAATGGACAGAGCGCCTCAAGGGGCATCTGGAGTGTGTCGGCTGTGGGAGGATCTCTATTGGAAATCATTCATCCCCTTGTTTCCTCCAGCTTTCTGCCCATCAACAATAGAAGGCCACGGCTGTTCAAAGCCGAAGCTGATGCCTGCTCTGTCAGTTGTCTCGGCACCATGAATAAAAATAAGATTTTGTCTGGGTTTTTTTCCCCAAAGATAAAGGGATGAAAGTGCCAGAAAGAGTTCCAAGCATGGGTGCATAGCACCATAGCCCCATGCATACATAGGGGGATTAAATCTGTCTGTTGACAAAGAGAACTATTTTGGCAGCTACCGAGTGCTTGTCCGGGGTGACCATGCGTTTTTTTGGGGTTGGATTTATCCATGCTGAAGTTGTGCTTTTAGTGTGGCTGCATTTTTTGTGCGCGTGGGGGATTGTGTGTGTGTGTGAATGTGTGGGGATGTGTGTGTGAGTATGTGGGTATGTGTGTGTGTGTGGTTGTGTCTGAGTGCTTGTTTACCTTTGTGCATTTTTTAATCTCATTGGCCTCCAAATACCGCTTAAACAGAACTGCAGGCATACACAATTATTATGACCTAGAAGCCAAATACAAACAATATCATAATTATAACTTGCCCTAACCCAAACAATCTTTCTTTTGATCACATTTTACTACACAGTTTAAGTGGTGTCAATGGCTCACTGCTTAGTTTCTAAAATGTCCAGTTTTTTCTCTAACTATTCCTTCAAGGGGTATATAAAGTGGCCTCAATACACTTCCTACTATGCCTTAACTTAATGTATGCAATCCTTGCTGCAGGCTCCACACTGCATTACATAGCAGCTGTCTACTGACTCCACTCAAGAGTGCCTTTTAACTCTAATTCATCACATAGTTCACTTATATTTGAATATACTGGTCTCCCAAAAAAATTCTCAGACATCCCAAGGCCTTTTTCCTGCCATGGTTAAGCCCATTAAAAGCAGGCCTGGGGTAGAAGAGGCCTGGAATTAAACAAGGTCTTCAGAGACCTTGAGAGAACAGACTGGTGTTGAGTGGCACATTCTCCCCAGGCCGTCACAGTCCTGCTCTGCCCGTGTCTTCTCTTAGGGGCAGCCCTCTGCTTCCCCGAGTCATCTATATTTACCAAGGACGTCTGCGCCAGCTCACAGCTGCCACTTACCCCGTTTCTGCAAACAACAACACTAATAAAATGCCCACTCTTCTTCTAGAACGCCCGCCATGATTGGCTGCTCCTTTGTGGTGGACAGGGAATACTTCGGAGAGATTGGCTTGCTTGATCCTGGGATGGAGGTCTATGGGGCAGAGAACATCGAACTGGGCATGAGGGTGAGTACTGGAATGACTCTAAAGCTCGGTCTCCCTGGTAACAACAAAAAACAACTAGGAAACTACTTTTGTGCTCTAGTTTACTGTAGACTCGCAGAACTTCTTTTTGAAAAAGTTCTCACTCTTGAAAGACATATATGGGAGCAGTGCCGAAGGGAAAGTTGGATTTCTAAATGAAGGTTTGAGCTGTGGTTGCCAAGTGAATAGACTAGTGTGGAGAATTACAAAAGCAGTAATTACAAATCCAATATCAGGTGGGAGGAGGAGCACTCAGTGGAAAAGTCCTGGTGGAAATAAGGATTCAGAAAATCTTATAAACAAGCTTTAGAATGACTTTTTTAATGTAAAAAATTAAAAAGAAATAACATGTTTTCTAGCCTAAGGGCTACATCTTAAGAAACAAAACCCAGAGGCGTCAACAGAGCGGCATTTAAACTTTCTAATGTTAGAAAATGTGATTTTTAGATGGCCGGAGAAAACCCTTAATGCACATCTTCAGTCAACCCAAATGCTTTAAAGCCGGTATATACGGAAAATGTAAATCTCTTTGCCGCGGCTTTGAGTTAAATTTAACGCTTGATGTGAGCGGAGAGGCTTGGTGAAGAATTGGCTAGCGTTTAAATTCAGAAAATGTTTCTCTCCAGTCAAGTGGAACCACTCTTAAATCTAGACTCACTCTTGGCTTATTGGAAATGAGAAATGCTTGAAAGATCCCACCTTCATTGGCCCTTGTCGTCACATCCATTTGCGAATCTTGAAACTTGAGACTTTAACGGCACTTCAGAACGGGTTTCCTTGCGTTTGAAAAGCTCTTCTGAACATACGAAGGCGTAGGTCAGGATTTATAGATCGCGTCAACCCTTTATGGTTTCAGCAGACGTTTATAGCGGGTGATGACTGTTTCAATGCCCTCATAACTCCAAATGGACTAGGCTAACGTTGCTTCAATAGCTCGGATTTTCCAGTTAATAAGACACATGCATACACTTTGCAATTGTGTCTCAACATTGCTGATTAGGCTACCAGCAAACAAAACACTTTCTTATTGATGCTATTGGTCATTGTATAATGTGATGTATTCCAGCACCAACTGTTGTTTTCAAGGTTAGAATAGGTTTTCTTATTCATTAGGCCTGCTGATGGTTAACTAACCGTGTCGCTGTGGGTTCCGAAGGAAATGAAGCTGAGTTCAGACGAAACCTATTGAAAAGTGTTTTTCTCAGTCTGCCAGCTTACAGTGTTGCAAAGAACTGAACAGTTTAGACATATTGGTTGTCCGAGAAGTAGCATAGGACAGGAGAGGGTCTGACATCAAAAAAACACATCCCAAATGACAGCATAAAATGTCTGCCTATGAACACATCAGCTGCTCAAATGCTGCCTCCCTATACAATTCTAATTGTGAATGAAAGAGTACACATCACAAAGCTAGCTATTCAGCAAATGCAGCACATACAATAACCACTAAGAATAGCCCCAGCTGTCAGTTTGACCATTAACATAGCACAGGTGTTAATGGAATAGAGATCGAGCCTCGTGGTAGATAAGGGCAATCATTTCTCTAAGGTTACCCTGTCTGAGGCAGCTCATTGTGGGGCATGCAAGGAGCGGCCATTTGGGAGAGTTTTGATTGACAGGAACATGTTTAACAATTAGCCACTGTGGCTCTCAGTAGCACTGCCCTGGCCCATTTCTCTGTGGATCCCTATGAAAAGCACAGTTCACATATGAAGGTTATAGCTTCTGTATAATTGAATGTGCGTTCTGCCTTTTTGTGTAGCTTTGTGTAGAAGGCTTGCCTCGGCACCCAGGCCCTTGCCTCTTTAAGTATGAAGGAGGTTAAGATGTGCAAGAAAAAGGTGCTTCTCTGAACAGACAGCCGTGCAGCGCAGTAGTGTCGAGTGTGATGCAGTCAGAGGAATAATGTCACTGGAGAGGATTCACATCTGAGAAACCATGGAACTTCTTGTCAGAGGTATTCATGTGTAGAATTATTTAGCGGGAAAGGCATGAGAGGAAAGCCTTCAGCAGAGATGGATCCAGCTCTGAACCGCAGAGAGAGGGCGACATGCATCATCAGGGGTTTTACGAAAACAGGTTGAATGGTTTTATCACTTAGCAACCGCTTTTTTTCTGCAAACAAAAACATTTTAAAGGTTTAAATGAATTGGAGCTCCTGCAACAGCCTTTTCTGATTCCTAAAGCCTAAAACACTGCTTACTATGAGGCTGAGTTTGCAAACGGAACAAAATGAAAATGCAGAGGAATGAAAATGACACAGATGTCAATACACATTTTTATTGCGTCACGCATGCATTTGTCCATCGACTTATACTTTCCACCAATCACTGCGGTTGGAAAGAAAGGTAAGAAGCTGATTAAAGTCAGTTTCTCCCTCCTTCCTCATACTCTGAGAGTAGAGTTTCTGGATACTGGGAGGAGAGAGACGCAGACTCCAGATCTGCTTGATTCTGTGTATCGCTTATCTATTTCTGCACTATGCAGAGAGCTTCACCCATCTGATAAGAAAGACAAATGAAGACAGTAACCGGATCATTATCAAAAGGGGGAGCGAGGCTGGGGGCGGCTCTGTGTGTTTCTCCCAGCCCTTCCCACCTGCATCCACGGAAAACAGGAAGTCACCTTGACACATGCCGCCGGGGCCCCCGCCGTCCCCATGTTAGGCCTCCCGCCATCTGTGGTCGCCCTCACCGCCACCGCCAGCAGCCGCTTGGAACTCGCTGCCAAGGCTATTTCCATCACGGGATGGTTCTGCCGGTCACACTTGGAGCCCAGCCCCTGCACTGCCTTCCGAACCACGGATTAAGTAGCAGCTGGAGGAGGTGTGTGACGCCACCGCACCGTGACACAGCTCCGAAGGGAAGCGTAGAAAGAGAGACGCGCTAGATCCGTCGCTCGAGAATGTATTCACGGGGTCCGGGAGGAGAGCACTGTCATGTGACAGCAGACCCCGGGGTCTTTTTCTAGTCGTCGTCTGCAGACGGGTTCTCCGGTCCTCCTCTCCTCCTCCTCCAGCTCTCTCCGGAGCATCTGAATGATGAATTCCCTGAGAATACAGTCCTTCACCAGAGGACGTGGGAGGAGGAGGGGGGGGGTCTCCATTGATAGGTACAGTGTTAGCCTGACAATGGGGGGAGACCGTTCAGTATCGATCAAGCGCTTGTCTTCTTCAGTGTATGCATTAATTATAGGGTCCTAATCAATCTCGAGAGGCTTAATGGACTTAGAGTTATATACTGATTTGTTCCGGTTTTACCTCAGACCAGTCAGGAGGAGGAGGATAGAGTAGAGATTTCCTGCACCATGTGGTGATAACGCTTATTATCATGTTATTTTTATGTTAAGTATAGACAATTCCATTTTCTATTTTGTGTCGTCTTTAGTAGGTCCATATCAGCAATCTGCACAGCACCAGCAGCAACAGCAATCTGTCTGTCTAATTTATGCGGAGACAGATTGTGTTGTGAATCCCCCCCCCCTCATACCCACCAAACAACAGCATGCAGCTTATTCTCAAGTCCTGGAAAATCCCTGAATGCCTTTTGGAGTTTGCGAAGGGTTTGTGAGATCAGAACATAGGCTGCTGCCAAAGAGAATGAGAGCCTCTATCCATCAGGACCAGAGGAACATGTAATTAGGCAGACTTGTCAGCTCACCTATTATCTGCACGAGTCATAAACTTCATTAAAGGGGCCCACTTTCGAGTGTGACTGCACTCGCAACTATCTTTAAACACACATTGACGAGGCAATTAAGATCATTTCAGAACTATTGTGTGTTTCACATCCTTCTGTCTTTGCAGAGCCCATTAAGCAATGGAAAAATGGTTCGGATAATTAGCATCAAACTCTCTCCGAAGACGCCTGTGCCAATAAGTTGGACAAACTTTCACAAGAAGCAGATGTTACAGTGGATCATTGTTCTCATTAACTTCAACAGCTTTTAGGTTAATTGCCACTGTTCAAACTGTCAGACCTAGTTGTCAAAAGTGAAATTTTGATTATGTAACTGAGCAAAACACCAGTTTTTTTTTTTTTTGGTGCCAACTTCAGTCACCTTAATCCAGGTAGTATAAAAGGGAACACTCTTTTGAATGAAGCTTTGACAGTGGACGTTGGAGTTCAAAGCCGTGCAGCTCTGCATTCCTCGCTTCAAAAAATGTCCTGGGTTGAACTGTACATTTTGTCGATGTGGTGGAGAGGAGCAGGAACATGATGGGAGGCTCCGGAGAGGATGCTAATACCCACAGCAGGATAAAGCCCTCAGCACACTTTGCTTTGAAACATCAGTCATCTCTAAGACATCCTCGTGGGGAGGGGGAGTGGGGGGGGTTGACAGGGGGGGGGTGGACTGATTAACTGACACCAACACTCCTGCAACAAACTACGATGCTACAGTCCCTTCGTCAGTCCCTCCCTCTTGGGTATTCAAGTTGTTCAGAACGGCTTAGGAGACGCGCTCTGTGCTCCTGATTGTGCATTCACAGTGACTACTGTATGTCACTGTGTTCTGAGAGCTGTATGATCCTCGCATTGAGAGTATCGCTCCTGAACACCGGGCTTACTGTATCCCTTGACTTGCACAAACAAGAATGGAAGTCGGATTGAATGATGCTCAGGCTGATGCCGATAACAGAAGATTCTAGAAGGTTCTGGTGCTGAGAGTCTTTACTTGTTTGTTGTTTACCTATTCAGCTTTTATGGTATTCTGTTTGACACCATGCATTGTATACACTCCTAGAAAATATGCCTTGTTTGTTTACAGACCGTTCTGTAAATAAAGGTTCTGCAGTACAAGTATTTATATTGTATAAGCTTCACTTTACATTGGAATGTTTTTGTCCTATTACAATACGTTTACATTTTATTCATTTATCAGATGCTTTTATCCAAAGCGACATGCGAACTGCAAACAGAAAGTATGGCAAAAGATAAAGATTCAGAAGTGCAACATTATTCCAGCAGCCATGACACTGTTAACTGTTTTGTTTGCCCCTTTCTACAGAACCTTATCCGCATTTCTGCATGGCATTGTTAAGCGTGATAATACCAGTGCTTTGATTGCTAGGTGTCAACACTGCTCAGCAGAGGGCTCTGAGATGAAATCAGCCTTTAAAGCCACATGCTGTCACAGGGAATTCAACACAGCGAGGGCTGAGACAGTGCGACCACATCAGAGAGGGAATGTGCGGTTACCCCTTTGTGTTTAAAATCAGCATTTGTTGTTTTTTCTTTTGAATCGAGCAAGCGTTTTAGATATTTGGTTTCAAAGAGATATCCCTCCGGGGGCGCCGGGTTCTAGAGAGGCGAACCTATCAATTAAGAAGATTCCCCAGCCTCGGCTGATTATCCTAAGCTTGTTACTCCGTCTGCTAGAACAACCCTATGGACACGAGGCTGTCTTCGTTTAATTGCACAGATCTCTTCTCTGCTATACATTAGCAACTAGGCCCAGGTTTTGTGAGCAAACCTTCTGTGGTTTTAAGGGATATGGCTGCCTAATGTCTTTAATCCAGGCAGGTCCATAATATTGCTGCACTGTAGCTTAAACTCAAAAGAATTGTCCCTAGTTGCACACCATACATGTGGGCACTCTACAGCACTGTCTGCCAACAAGGAAATACTGGTTGGTCATGCTGGCTGTGGGCCCTAAGTTGGGACAGGGCTAGAAACAAGTTGTTTATGTGGTGACACACTCATAATATGTGACAGGTGATGGTTTGGATCCTTTAGCTGGGGATGGATTCCTATAGCAGTTAGACTGGCAAACAGGCGCCAATACACAGCAGACAAAGATACTGAAATGTACTCGACAAAACCTCAGATCCGTTATATCATTTGCAACGACGGCAGTGTTGCAGTCCATTTCAATGACTGTCAGTCAAGATACTGGAAAACATTGCCAATACCCTATCCGTGGGGCTACCTGCACGCCATATACAATAAAACACTCCGTAATATACTTGGTGTGAAAACCAATCAAAGGTAGCCTCAGGCCATGCTTGAGAGGGCTCCCAATGGCTCAGCCAGGCATACGAAATAGCCGATATCCATAGGGATGAACTGTGGGTGACCCTAGGCTCCTGTTCCAGACCCTGCAGACGACCCGTTACACTCAGGGAGTAACTGCCAGGCAATTTTCAATGCTGTCTGTCAAATCACTCAGCTGTCATGCTAGATGAAGCAGTCATATTAAATTCTGCAATGCTCCAGGCAATCACAAATCATCCCAAACGGTATTCATGACCCAATACTCAGACCTCATCTTCCCCTGCCTCTTCCCTCTATAGACGGGTGATAGATATGACTGGATGCATTTGTGAGTGTTATTTTCGGAGACCGCTAGGAAGCGGATATGAGAACTAGAGAGCCACAGGATGTGAAACAAAGGCACTGGAAGAAGCTTCTGTTTTGACGACATGGTGTAGAGAGTTCAATACGTTTTCCGGTTTTGAAAGGAAAGCTATCGTCTTCCTTTCTCCTACAGGGGTGCATCAGCATTGATTTTTCAGCACAACAGTTCAGGTTCAAACCTGTTTACTGTGGCTAGTAGTTGGTTTGGGAGGGAGGTTTTTACAGTTATTTTCTGAATTCTCTGGAGGTTACCGCCACAAGGGTGCTGCTCCAGTTAACCAACTACTGTGGCTGTGGTGATGATCCTGTGAAAGAGCAATGTCATGGGCCTGTGGTTTATATCAGAATATGAAAACATCCTGCATATGGCAATGCAGTGTATGATATCTATTTTAGGCAGGGCTCCAATGCAAAAAATATCTGTTTTCTTGAAACCTGGCATCAATAAAGATTAACAATAACAATACAAGATAATAACACCCAGCTATGTTATGCCTGTGCCTTAAGTGGACTGTGTTGTGTCTCGAACCAATAATCATCATGAGTCTAACAGCCGTTAAGCTGCGACTGCAAAGCGTTTGATTAATTCCATCCAAACGTGTCATAACTTGGCTTGACAGACCAGATGATCACACCTGCATCGAAATGATTGGCTGCGCCGGAACGAGAAGAGGAGAATGCGCTGCCGGGGTGAAGCTCGCTCAGCGTGTGTCATCCATGTGTTGTGTCTCCCGCCCCAGCACTAGTGCAATCATCACATAATCATTATGCCTTTTGTGTCCGGGGGAAAATAAGGCATTTGGTCTGATTTGTTTTGCTAATACTTCGGCTGAGGCCTCCGAAGATAGGAGGGGAGCGTCAGCGTGATAAGACAACCTGGAACGTGACATACATGAGAAGCCAGGAGTGTGCCGCGCGCGCCCACCTGTTTCCTGCTCGGCATTACCGAGGCTGAAGCCGTCGCCCGTTGGAAAGGTCAGATCGCGGCTGATGATGCTCAAAGACAAACCCCCCCCCCCAGTCCCCACAGACTGCGTGTTCCGTGCCGCTGCCTGTTTAATCAAGACGATATCCCCCAGCCTCCGCCGTCGCGTGTTTTCCGACGAGTCCTTGGCGAGGTCATTTAGAACATCTTCACAATCACGCACACCCACACACCCAGGAACGGGGATAATCAAAGTTAAGGTAAACATATGACATTAACGTCACACACAGATGAAGACCGTCCTCATCAATAGACTGTTGGATATTCCAGTGAGAAAACATCCCTTATAGAAAATAAATGGTAACTCCAGCAATTCCTTGTCTATAATCAACCGAGCTATCCCTTTGAGCTTTTAGGAATGGATTACCAACAGTGACTACCTTGTCACGTATCGCTTGTTATAGCTGATAGGCACCAGTGACGAATATTTCTGGCCGGATTAAAGATGGTGTTTGTATCTGGCAAATCCCTGCAATGATCTAGCTATTACTCTGGGGTGCACGATGGTGGCTTGGACTGGTAGGAGATGGGAATGACAAGCAACATCAACCATCCCACAAACACAGTGGAGCAATTTCAGATCGACAGATAAAACATCAGACAGCCCGCTAATGGAGAGAGGGCAGAGGGAGCGCTCTGGCTAATTGAACTCTCTGTGCGCTAAGTGTTTTATCAACTCTTCCGATACACTGCCCACAGAGTGTCCAAACATGTCACATCCGAAGAGAACAGGACTGTTTGAGCAGTCTCACTCGCGTCTTCTGTACCCTTTATCAGTGGCAGGCTAGGCTGCAACATAAGAGGAGCTTTTCACCTCCTCGGGCCAACGGGAGGACCTACTCCAGAACATACTTCCTGATGGGCTTTCGGAAATGCGTTCTTGAAAACAAATAGAGAAGGTCTTTCGTGTGGTTGTGGTGCCGCTTGAAGCGCTTGCAGAGCAACTGTATCTATACCGCATATAAACAGCACACTGTAGGTACTTCCTCATCGTTGTTCTATCTTGTGGTTCTTTCTGTGAGACTAGTCAAAAATGGTTGTGGACAAAATGGCGGTGGTTGTTCATAAGATTAACCCGGAATACACATTCGAAAGAGAGGAAGGACTGCTTTGGTCGGGATCAACACAGTTCATGCAGTAAAAGATGCTTTTAAGCTACTGAGGTTCACCAAACGGAAGAGCAGCCAAGTGAGACGACGACCGAGGGTGGGAAGTAATGGCCCTCCGCGAAGGTCTCACCGCTTGGAAGTGGATCAGAGGACCAACATTTCGAATGTCTTTTATTAACGTTCAATTAAACACACACTGGCATAAACACTCCTCAGCGTAGCCGCACATGAGCATTATGATAATAGAGCCTTGGATTAATATTTCATTGTTTTCGAATTTCCAAGAACGTGACACACTTTGCCATATGGCTTGGGGCTTAGTGACTCAAACATCTTGTCTCAGTTAATTTCGTAGACCTACTTCTCGGGAAGAATTTACACTGCTTCAGTTATTAGATTTGACTTACTGATTAGCAAGCTGACACGCAGTATCCAACAACTGAAATGTTTACATCCGATACGACAGAAAACATTATGGAGGAGGGAGAGAAAAGTCGTATTTTGACAGTTATATGCTAATCTGTCGCTAAAGTGTGCGTTATTGTGCTGCACCTGTGATATGTACTATTCCCAGACCAGAAGTCCACCAAGTGATTGACACTGACACAAAGATCATGTTAACCACTTAGCCACAGTGTTACATTACATTTTAGTCATTTAGCAGACGCTTTTGTCCAAAGCGACTTACAAGAAAGAGCTTTACAAAAAGTGCATAGGTCAATGATCATAAACAACGAGATAGCCCAAAAACATTGCGGATTGCCAAAACATAAAGCATACATTGTGAAAAGCAAATAAGTGCCAATGGGTGGAACCAGAAGAGCATGTAGTAAAACTAATTTCAATTAAACACCATGATCCTTGAAAGTGCTAGAGTGTACCTGGAGGAAAGCAAGCAAAAATAATATAATTCACAGCGAGTACAAGCAGTTAAATCAGTTACAACTAACCAACAAGTGCAGCAAGTCCCTCAATAAGTGTCATTGTGTTCCTGGAAGAAATAATCTAACATCTGATCCAACAAATCTGTCTTAAGTATCGTTGTACTCCCGGAACAAGTTCTTCTTTAGCCTTGTCTTGAAGGTGGAGGGACAGTCAGTATCTCTGATGGAGGTGGGGAGATGATTCCACCATTGGGGGGCCAGACAGGAGAAGAGCTTGGGTTGTGACTGGTCGCTCTTGAGAGGTGGGTCCACCAGACGGTCTGAAGAAGACCGTAGGTGGCGGGTGGGGGTGTGAGGCTGGACTGGAGACTATCCACAGTGCTAACCCCAGTACAGGACTGCAAGAGCACCCATGTCGGCATATCCTGTTACTGTACGTTCTGAGGAGAGTTACTCGTTTACCACTTCAAATATATCCTTGAAAATGATAATACCTCCGGCAGTCTTGCTGTTTTCTGACAGTTTGGAATGGCAGCTTGTATTTATGGTGTAAGATAAACCTTAACAGCAACGGCTTCTCTTTCCACTCCCCTGGCTCGTACTGGGACTTGGGGCGTGTTCTGTTTTTAATGTGGAGCAGGCAGTATTACATTTGGGTTCAGAGGGATGTTAATGGTTGGAAACATCTGTTACGCATGGTGATTATGGTCTTTAAGAGACTCCTGTGTCTCTGACTCTCAGTATATAGCAACATACTATGCTGCTCTCTCAGCTATAGCTACTCTATAACTGCTTTTCATTTGTAGTCACAAGTTAATCTTTTGTTTAAGGAACTGTTGTTACTATGTCATTTATTTGTGAAAATCCAATCACTTGTATGCCAGAGTAGTCACTCTTTTTCTAACCCGAGTGTGGGGTTTGTCACCGTCGAGCCTCTGCATTTCTCGAGCCCTTAGTGAATCGATACTTTTTGCAGTGATGGACGTTTTCGCCAGGATGAGACGCGTTTACGGTCTATTTTTATACATTATCTCAGAGCACACGTAGACACTATTCAGGGATGTGGTGTCAGGGCCCCAGTTCGTCACAGACAGCTCTCCTGGGACACTCATATTTACGGGCTGTTCCTTAACAAACCTATTTCTCATCCTCCTTTTCTCCTCACTTCAGCAGAAAAGAAGGAAGCGGGGCTCCTGATACCTGCGCCAAGCAAAACCCGAGTGCGCCATCTTGTAAAACAAACAAGGAAGCTGCGAACGGGAAACCCTCGTCGATACAAATGTTCTGTTCCGTTGAAGCGGGACTGTTCAGGTTTTGACTTAACAAGAGGCTTCTCACAGAACACATGCTCTCGTTGTTGTGGTTGCGGTTGCTGCCAACATTTGCAAATCACAACACAACCTTGTTTGCACATTAACTGCCTGTGCAGTCCGTACGGGTGCGTCCAATTGATGCCGTCCTTTGAGCTGCCAAGGCATAAGAACAGCAGACCTGGGCCTTTAAACAAGCTGTAGTCCTCACTCTAGGTTCCCCTGCTCCCACTCTCCGCCCCAGGTGTGGCAGTGCGGAGGCAGCATGGAGGTGCTGTCCTGCTCCAGAGTGGCCCACATCGAACGTATCAAGAAGCCCTACAACAACGACATTGACTACTACGCCAAGAGGAACGCCCTGAGGGCGGCCGAGGTCTGGATGGACGACTACAAATCCCACGTCTACATGGCCTGGAACATCCCCATGAACGTGAGTCCTCCCCTCTTCTCTCCCTCGCTCTTTCCTTTTCCCTCCCTCCCGCCCGCTCGCTCGCCCTCCCTCTCTCGCTCGCTCCCGCCCTCCCTCCCTCTCTTCCGCCCACCCGCCCTCTCCCTCGCTCCCTCCCTCACTCCCTCTCTCCCGCCCCCTCTCCCGCCCGCCCTCCCTCTTTCCCGCCCGTCCTCCCTCTCTCCCGCCCGTCCTCCCTCCCTCCCTCCCTCCCTGTTTTTCTCCCTCTCCCTTGAGGCCCAGGAGCTCTGCACACTTGTTCATTCAGACGAGCCAGCCGTCTCTCCCTCTCCCCCTGGAGACGGGAGTCAATGGATATTCAGAATTCAGATTTCATCCCAGTTGACCTTCAGGCGGGCAGGGCCTGTTGGCGGACGCCGGCTGGCGTCTGGCCTCTGAGACGAGGAGAGGCGCGCCGCATGAATGAGAGGGGAGCGCTCCTTTAATCAGGGACTGCTTTCATACGCATCAGTTTACGTGTAATTGCTTTCAAGGGCCTTTGAAACGACGCTTGTAAATAATAAACATCTTTTTTCATTACTAAAACAAGGTTGATGTAGGAATACTAATTGCTCCGCTAAGCGCTGTGTGGCACTGCACAGAATGAACAATGTCAGTGTCAGGAGCCAGATGCCAAGGTTGGGAATGGCGCAACCATTTTTCCAACCTCATTGTCGGTCGGAAGCAGCTTGGATTGTTTCTGAAGTCACATTAACACACGCCCAAGTCCAGCTAATCCTATTGACAAGTCCAAAGCTGCTTCAAACGAGGTATGGAGCTTGGGGGGGGGGGGGGGGGGGGGGGGGGGGGGCTGCGGATGGGGGGGCCAGATGCTTCAGAGAGAAAGCCAGACAGGAACTTTAAGAAACAACCCTTTGACAAACCAGCCAGCAGGCCAACGTCCCTCATCCAGCGTAATTACAACCATGGTGGCAGAGCCACTCGACTACCCTGCTGTCCTGCGGTGCGGTTCCTGTATGTAATGTACAGGAACATGTAACATGTAAAGCCTGTTAAAACATAATCTCGCTCCCATTTGCCCCCACACAGGGAGGTGTTGGGGGGGCGGGGGGCGTTGAGGGGGATGATTACTTTTGGTTGGATGGCAGAGCCTGTGATTCAGTACAGTCGTCACCACAGTCCATACAGCCCCTCTGAAATTGAAATAATTTGTTAGTGTTATTCTGCAGTCAGTAACAGCAGATACCGGCATTTGTTATTACAAACCTTGAAATATGGCTGATGTCAGAGGAGTTGGGGGAGGAGAGGAGTCAGACGCAGGGAAGTTTGTGAGAGCTTGGGGGTGTTAATGAGGCGATGAATGAGTGTGTATGTGCATGCGAGAGGGAGAGAGAGGAGAGAGAGAGAGAGACAGACGGAGAGCGAAAGAGAGAGAGAGAGGAGAGAGAGGAAGAGAGAGAGAGAGAGAGAGAGAGAGACGGAGAGCGAAAGAGGAATAGATACAGAGCGTTACGGAGAAAGAGGGACAGCCTGAGAGAGAGGGAGAGAGAGAGGCACGGGGAGACAGGAAGAGAGGGAGACAGAGGAGAGAGACAAAGAGAGGAACGGAGAGCGAGAGAAACAAAGAGGGCCAGAGAGGGAGGAACAGAGAGAGAGAGAGAGAGAGAGAGAGAGAGAGAGAGAGAGAGAGAGAGAGAGAGAGAGAGAGAGAGAGAGGAGGAAGAGAGAGAGAGAGAGAGAGAGAGAGAGAGAGAGAGAGAGAGAGAGAGAGAGAGAGAGAGAGAGAGAGAGAGAGAGAGAGAAGGCCAGTGCACAGAGCCGTGGACTTATTAGGCATCCCTCCATCAATCTGGGGAGCCACCTCTATAATGCCGACAGGGCCGTGAGGCCTCATAATTAAGCAGCTGATTAGAATTTGCTCAGCATAGTATCATGTCTAATGAAAGAACAATGAAGGTCCCGCATGGCGGGAACAGCCCATCCATCTCTGAACCAAACATCCCCCACACACTCCGCACCCGCATGCGCACGTGCCTGCGCACGCTCATGCACACATGCGTACGCACACTCCGCACGCATGCCCCCACACGCGCGCCACTCCACACACACAACCTATACACAAGCCCATCGCGGCACAAACACCCTTATCGCCACACACACATACACACCCCCACACGGAAACACAAACGCACACACAAGCTCACCCCTACGCAAATATGCACCACAGAAATACACGCGAGTCACCCCTGTATTGTAAGTCGACAACTGCAAAGGTCTCCTATTTGACGGGCGTTTGACAAAGTGTCTGTGAGGTGAATGTATTCCTCTCCTGCCAACAGAACCCTGGCGTTGACTTTGGCGACGTGTCGGAACGCGTGGCCCTGAGAAAGAGACTGCAGTGTCGAAGCTTCCGCTGGTACCTGGAGCAGGTGTACCCAGAGATGCGCAGCTACAATGACACCATCACCTATGGAGAGGTGAGGAACACACTGGCCCCCAGTAATCAGTATAATAGGGTTATCTTACACTATACAACAGTTACTTCTGACCAAGTCATTTGACTGGACAAGAGGCACTCCATGAGAGCTGATATAGTGGTACTGGGACTCGTGTTTTCTATTAAAAATGTTCCTGTATTCTTAATTTGTAGTGTTATATTGCATTTTGTTGTGAAGCACCTTGTGATTTTTATCTGCGAGAGGTGCTACACAAATAAACTTTTTTTAACTAAACATTTATCTCTCCGCTTACATTAACAGTCATTATCTACATTAGATTGAAACTAATTTTGCACCACAAATATAAATATATTTTCACAAATCACATACATTACAAATGTTTACCAAGAGAGAAACATACAGATAAATATGAATGACACACAATCGTGTGCAGGTAAATGTTTGTGTTGCTTGACAACAGTCCAGTACAGTTGTGGAACTATTTGTGTACGGAATGAATGATAAACAAACAAATCACAATATATTGGCTCTTACTGCTGTTAACTAATAGATGGCGCTTGTAGAACTGTATGAAAGCAATATCACACTGGAGGTCCTGCTGTTCTACTGAATATCAGCATGGCTGGGGTCTGGGTGGAGGTGCGAGGCATCCAAGTACTGTTATACTGATAGTCATCACAACAGCACTCTTGCTTAAGTACACATAAAAAAGATTATTGTGTGGAATACTAACCAACAATATACCATAGTATTAGTATATTGTTTCCTTTTTTTTGTAGAAACACAACCATTTGTATTTTTCAGCATTGACATTGATAGTTCGATGAAATTATTGTAGCAGCTCATGCCAAGTCTTTTAAATTAGAACATCAAAATCCGAAATGTTTTCGTCAAATCTTTGGTGAGTTCTTTTTCTACCTTTTTGCTGTGGAGTGCTACAGCAGTTCTGAGAGTTCAGCTGTACTCCACATTTGCATAATGGGAACAGTTCGAAAATAAGCGCCCGCTGTGATGTTTATAGATACAGAGAACAGCACTAGCACTGCCGTCGTACTGTTCGCACACGAGACGTCCCTAGCTGACAGCCTTCCCCCCCCCCCCCCCCTCTGCACCTCAAAGATTACATTTCAAAAGGAAAAATAAAACTTATTCATGGGAGTCACCCAAAGGTAAAGGTATCTTGTTCCCATAGCAACGCTGCGTGGCGACAAGATTAGATGCAATTTACTCATAATGAGTTTTAATTAAACACTTATTAGCTTTTCGATGCCGACTTGATTGTTTTGGGCTTGGCTGCTCAACCCAACACAGCGGGTAAAAGATGATGACAGGTCCAGGCACCAAAGACAAACCAGTCACAAGCACCGCAAAGTATGCCATTTCTCTGTATCGATTCACAAATAAAGAAAAACAAAAAAAATCTATAACCGTCTTAAGCACATGTATCAAAATTAACCTCTCGATTAATCAGGTCCGACTACCCGTACAGAAGTATTTCCTTTATCCAGCTCTGGCACCGAGCAAATGTGTTCCTCCGAGTAATGCCCATTTGGATGGCACTATTTCAAATCTGCGACAAGCCGTGGAACAGTTACTTTGTGTTGCCATAGCAGAGCAGCCGAAGAGAAGGCTCATCTGTCATTGGCTGGCGCGGGCGTTCTCCAGCGCTGACCAGACCAGCGGAGCAGAACGCAACTGACAACACACATGATAGATATCTCACACGCTGGAAATAAAGTGATACACATTCAAATGGGACCGTCACGAACCCCACTTGGCACCTCGCCATCGGGACTAGGGCTGTGTATGTCTGTGGCGGTGAATACACATCCTAAACTGTAGATTACCATCCAATATCGGGCCCGTTGGTCACATTGCCTGTCGCACAGATGACAAGGTAGCACAAAACAGGTTGGAGGTGGAAAAAAGCATAGCTAAAAAGCAGACCTTACAGACTCATAATATTGGAAGAAGTACAAAAGAATGTCATTCATCCCCCCCCCCCCCCCCCCCCCCACTGTCACGTCTGCCTGTTGTGTGTGCCAGGTTAGAAACAGCAAAGCCAGTGGATACTGCCTGGACCAAGGCTCCGAGGATGATGACAAAGCCATCCTCTACCCCTGTCATGGGATGTCACCACAGGTGAGAGAATATCAAAGAGTTTTGGAAAGTCGGCGGCGGTCAGTTAGCAAGGGCCTGACTGTGGTGTTACTGTAAGAAGCTCACAAGTTGTTCCGGAGGCCGTTAATCTGCCTGTGTAGCCTTTTCTCACTCTGCCTCTCTCTTGATAGCTCGCTGTCCTCTCCCTTTTCCTCTCTCTCTTACTCTCGCTCTCACTTTCTCTCCTCTCTCTTATCTCCTCCTCTCGTGTTGTGCCCTCTCTCTCACTCAACCCTCCCTTCCCATTTTCCTCCTTCTTTCATTCCCTGTCGCTCGCTCTCTTTCCTCTCGTTTCTTTGTTTTAATCCACTTCCCCCACCAGCCCTCTTGGTATTTCTATTAGAGAACGCTCAATAGGTGCTGACCTGCGAACGCTGACGCGAGGGAGGGTCAACGGCCGTTTCAGTCGCGGGCAGCAACACAAAAGCTCACGCGCCGAAGAAACAATCATGCAAATGTTATTCATGGCTGAACACCTCCTCCTCGACTCCCCCCCCCCCCAACCACCACCACCTCTCTCTCCCGATTCAGGGTGGCATGTTTATTATCCGTCACATGCCGCATATGGAAATATATTGCTCTGTCAGACTCTGTCTCTCTCCGTCTTCTTGGGGAGCTCGGTGTAGTCCAGTAATGCACAGCTATGTGAGTCTTTCATCCTGGCCTCGTGGGAAATAAATACATGGAAATGTATTTGGTGCCGTTGTGTGATTAGATCACGGTGACTAGCGTTGCAAGACACAACGACACGTTCTAGCTCCTACTGGACGTTCCTTCAATTGGGATTGCGCTGAGTTGAACTTTAATAAGTTGATAAAAATAGTGCAAATTGCTAGACATCACTGACACATTGGCAGTTGTAGACCTTAGCCCTGCTAACTTGCTGCCTGGAAGCCTGTTGACTGTAATACTGGGGGGGGGGGGGTTGTTCACATGTGGAACCTTGCAACCAATCAAGCTTGTGTTTCTGTCTTTTAGAATTGGTTAATTGCCATGGCAGGCTCAATTCCTCATGTTTATCATTTTGTGTGGTCCAATTTTAAATGCATTAAGGATACAAAGGCATCCACTCTAAACCATTAACACGTACAGGATAAGCAGGGATTAGAGCCAAATTGTCATTTACACCATTGATCAAAATCGTCTCCGAGTTTCGTTAGACAGACAGACCAGAATGTCAAATCAGTTTAAGGTCTACGAAACTGGAATGGAGGGTGATTGACAAATCAAATTGCCTGATCTTTTAGTGTCTATTAAGAAGGATGGCTGCCTTGTCCACAGTGTGGGAAGAGACTTTGTAAACAAGGTTCAATGGAAAGGGTTCATAAAGTTCAAGACACCTTCTGTTATATAAAAGAAAAATCCTCATTAAGTATCTAAAACAGGAGAACAAAAATGAAACGAAAGTAGCAATCAAAATTCACACACAGCTCCTTTGTCAAGGACAAGATCAGAAAAACCTTTTAGAAACAAAGAATTCTTTTCATCTGCTTCAAATAGACACACTGCATAGGGAGAGCAGCCAGAACAGGGATTGGATCATATTTTACCTCTCTTTTTTCTGTTCTCAAGTTTTGGAGAGAGAGAGTGCATTAGCTAAAGAACACATTGATCTTGCACTTCAGCTTGAGTGGCTGTAACAGCCCATAACAGCCACATGAACTCACAAGCCAGAAGACTTGGCTTTCGACACCATGTTACGTATGTATCGCCATTCATCATCTAGCTGCTGGAATTGAGATGTTATCGTTGCACTGTATTTAACCAGTCGAGATGTTCTTGTTGCTTTGTAGTAAATATATATGTTTTGAATGTATATATGTAAATATATATGTTTTGTTCACATATATATGTGATATATTTATGTTTTGCTGTTAACCGTTCATATGTACTGTTTGTATGTCGCTTTGTAGAAAAGCTTCTACTAATGAATAACACGTCGTGTAAATGTTTCGTCCATGTAAATCCAGGTTGTGAACAGTGGCTGAGTACTATTCCTTTACAATGATCCTGCCTTTTAGAATCCCTTATAACCCACTTACCCTCAATTTTATTGCAAATGGCAGAACAATGGAGGGAGTTTGTCTGAGTGTGTGTGTGTGCGTGCTGCATGTGTGTGTGGTAGTATTGAAGACCCCACTATCTTTTGGCATCTCATTTTTCAGGAATGATCACACCCATGAATAATTTATGTTATCTCTACTGTACACTTACGTAATAGATACGCACAGACCCTGGGCCTTTCATTTGCAGCACTAAACACTTCAGGATCATGTTTAGTTGGTGAAATCTAAAGCAATATTAAACAATACAGTGTACTGCATAGGAGGCCAAAAAGCATGTAACATGAGGTGAGGTATTAGCAACACTAGAGATGCAAAACGTCATTCTTTCCACTTTGCATATTCAAATTGGATTTTGATTATGACATTGAATCTGGTACACTGTGAGGGAAATACCATAACATCTACTGACTGGAAATTCAGGGAGAAAGTTGTAAAGAATGTATCTCATGTGCGTTTTTGCTCGTGTCTCTCCGTAGTCTCCACTAACATGGTGTTGTTTCTCCATGTTGCAGCTTGCTCGTTACTCCACAGAAGGTCTCCTGCAGTTAGGAGCCCTGGGATCCACCACCAACATGCCTGACACCAAATGTATAATAGATGACGGCAAAGAACGCACTCCCCTCTTGAACAAATGTGACAGTGTTTCGCGCATTTCCCAGAGATTGTGGGACTTCACACAGGTAGGGAAGATGACACTCTTGATCGTCAAGAACTTTTGAGATCTAAAAGAAGGTATTCGGATTGATCGACAAAATCCATGACGTGCACTCATTTAACCATCGGCCCGCGTTCACGGTGTCCCTGTTAACCGAATCTTGTCATGTCTTGTTTGCAGAACGGTCCAATCATTAGTCGCGACACTGGGAGATGCCTGGAGGTGGAGATGTCCAAAGATGCCAACTTTGGCCTTCGACTGGTGGTTCAAAGGTGCTCTGGACAAAAATGGACGATTCGAAACTGGATAAAACATCCAAAGCATTAAATGACATACGGGATCTTGTAAAGAGACACCGCTTCGGACTCAGGTTGTGAAACCGTGGACAGTCAGGACGGAGGCTACCCATAACCTGAATGGAGAGGCTAGTGTGCTGACTCAGCCATGGACCTCTGGTACTGAGTCCTACCTGAGGGCAAGGAACTGTCAGCTGCTGGATCTTAAGAAGAATATGATCAATACCTGTGTTCATCTGCACCTGGGGTCACACTTCAGAAACCAGACTGGAAAGCTAGTTGATTTGAAACCCTCTCTATTTCTAATGTCTACCTACATGTATTTAAAAAAAAGAGTAAGGGTTAACTGGAATGCAGTGAACCCAGAAGGTTAAAGGTTTCAAAAAATGTTTGATTTATTTTTGTTTGTTTGTCTGTGCAGATATGGGAAATATCTGTATTTGAATATATGGTTCGGTAAAATACGGTATGAAAATATGGTATCGCTATCGATTGGCACATCAACATTGCTTTGATTTGATATGGGCTGACGGGTGCAGTGATTTGGGATGTTGTTAGGACATTGCACTATCTGGGTAAAGGATTTTGACAGACTGATGTCCGCTCATAAAATGATCAGGAAGAAAATATTCTTTGGAGAAATCAAACAAGCCTCTTATTTTTCCCGTTCTTATTTTGACTGTGTTGCTCGGTACAACCTGGAGCAATCATGTGCCTTTTTCCATCATTCTGCTTCTTCTGACCAGGGAATGTTAAATCCCACAAGCATGTACAAATGATTTTAAAGTGATTAATATATAAATCTAATGTAAAGATGTAAAAAGAAAAAAATATAATATATCGTAAAACTTCAATTGGTATCAGACCATCAATGACAATTAGGAAAATAAAACATTTTTATGATGACCTTTGAAGTGTCTTTAATAGCTGTATTATTACTACTTCTAAAAGTAAGAATCCGTTAGAAATATATTTTTTGAAAAGATTTTTTATGCAAATGCTGTCCCTGATATGTCCCATAAAAGCCATGACCTGCTTTTTTGCGGTTGTGAAGCCAGTTGCTCACAGAAAAAGCACAATTACTGGCCTTTGTTGTGACTCCACTTAGAGCCATTTCTGCCTCGTTTCTGCCTCCTTCAGTAGTCTTACCTCACACTCTTTGGTATAATCCACCCAGAAAATGCTGAAAGCTTTTCAATCTATTACACACTCCTTTTCCCCTTATAGTTCAACAATATCCGGCCAAAAGTTTCACAGCTTTGCAGCAAAACTTTTAACCATATACTGCAAATACCGTAACATTGAGACGTGCGGCTGAATTTCTTGGCTTATTTCTTGACAATACATGTTTATTGCTTGAAGGGTATGTCCTTGAATAGATAGTGTGCATCCTTTGTGCCCAAGACCAAGTACTGTACCATACAGTGGGCCGAGGTGAGAAAAAAGGACTCCTTCTGTAAGGAGAGTCCTAACCCGCACCTATGTGCCCGTCCTGCAGATTTTAATTTTGTTTCCAGCTGGTTTACTCCAAGAGATTGCAGGAGCACTCAACCACGGCAGGCTTCTTTACCTCTAATCATTTCATATAAGCTATAGATCATCTCTGTCCTCTAAACTCAGAGCACATCTGTGTCTTGCTGAAATATCTTATTTTATTACGGCAGAATTAACAAATACAACAAAGAAGCCCAACCCAAGAAAATAAGCCACAGAGGAAATGACTGTTTTGTCAATATTTCTTTAGAGTAAATATGAACACACATGCACAAGGCATAGCAATGGGAGACACTTAAGAATGGTAACAAAGAGGGATTGTTGTGCCATCGAACATCCTTCCTCTTATTTGACAATTACCACACACGTGTGTGTGTGTGTGTCTGTGTGTGTGTGTGTGGGTGGGTGGGTGGGTGGGTGGGTTTGCACTGTGGTGTTTAGAGTGTGTGTGCACGTGTGGGTGGGTTCGCACTGTGGTGTTTACAGTGTGTGGGTGGGTTCGCACTGTGGTGTTTAGTGTGTGTGTGTGTATGTGTGTGTGTGTCTGTGTGTGTGAGGGTGGGTGTGTGGGTTTGCACTGTGGTGTTTACAGTGTGTGTGTGTGTGGGTTTGCACTGTGATGTTTACAGTGTGTATGCGCGTGTGGGTGGGTTCACACTGTGGTGTTTACAGTGTGTGTGTGTGTGTGTGGGTGGGTTCGCACTGTGATGTTTACAGTGTGTGTGTGTGTGTGTGGGTTTGCACTGTGTTGTTACACGTGTTCATTTTTTTGCATGGTCATGTGCGAGTGTGTGTCTATGTCTTTATATGCAGATCAGCCGCACAGGGCTGCATATGACACCGTAGCTGTTGTGCCCCTCCTAGCTGAAGGATGGAATGCACCAGGTACGAGTCACCTGCTGGCTTCACGTCCGCGAACCACCTCGAGACAAGGTGACAGAGTGATGGGCCGGGGTGCCATATGGGGTAATGGTCGGGGTAGAGGGTGCAGGCGGGCAAGGACACAGACCTCTCACAGACATGGGACCGTGTATGTTCCCATCATCACGCTGACAATAGTCCTTTTCAGCCTGGGCCCCAGCCAAGAGCCAGAGGTGACTTCATCATTCAGACAGACAGGGTTCTCCTGGCTAATGGGCGGGGGATAGGGAGCGTTCAAGAGATGGCATCTCTGATGGCATCGTTGCAAAATGCAGCGGGCTCTGCTGCGAAATTCTATACCATAAGCGGTTCGCACTACGTGCAGTACTATGGTCCGGCATTCAATTGGACATTCTGTGCAGGGGAATTGACAGCAATTACTGGAATATTCCAGTGAGCAGAGAGCCGGGGACTTGGTGTGACAGCGAGAATGCTCGGGGAGGTTTTAATGAGCGTAGGCTAATACAGTGTGGCTTCGAAATACACAACTTTCTGCGGTAGTATTGGTCGGCCTGCCAACCGACCGAACCATCTCACGGACCATCGACTATCTCAAACTCACACCAGAAGCCTTTTCGTCTTCCTTTCAGGAGTAGAGCTGTGCAAAATCTTTATTCATACCCGTTTAACCCTTGTGTTATCTTCGGGTCATTCTGACCCATCAGTCATTGTGACCCACCGTCGTATTGCGACAAATTTACCGCATACAAAAACAAAGTGAAGCATTTTCTTTTAACCGTTGGGCTGTCTCAGACCCCCCACATTGCAAAGGTTAAAAGAAAATTATTTTTATTTGTTTTTGTATCGGCTAAAATTGGGCAAACACAACGATGGTTCGTTATGAACCTTTGGGTCATGTGACCCGAAGGCAGCACAAGGGTTAAAACAGGAACTTTATGGAGGATGTGAATGGAGTCATGTCTTATTGTAACATATTACTGCCACTTAATTTTATGAGCCAGCAGAGACTAAATGATATCTCTCCTGTCCAATATTTCACAGCTTTTAATGTCTTCATATGGAAGCGAGCACATGCTCATAACTCAGGGATCTAATACATTATAATAAAACATTACTTATGGTGCAGGTTGGATTCCGATATGTATCAAAGGGTAAAGCTTTACGTTATCTGCATACAGTTCAGCAATAATATCTAAAGATATATATAATACCATATACATAGTATATTTATGACCACCCGGGATACATACATACATACTTTTTATGGTAAAGAGGTACTATTTAACTTAAGCTTTTCTGGGAGACCTCATGAACACATTAGTAGCAGCTACATCAATTGTGCAACAGGTGTCATCGTGACTTGCTCACTCTGGAGTTCGAACCACGGCCCTCCAACTCATACCCACAATGACCACCTCTGACAAACACCACATTAGCTAGCTACGCCACCAACATTTTGAACCAATCCAACTCGTTTACGTTTGTAAGAACTAAAAATGACCAATAGACTGCTTCGTACGTTGCTGAAGGGAATGATCCACAAATGATGGATGACTTTCTCTTTGTATTTCTCTAATTCAAAGTGACCTATTTCCTAATGGACATTAATGGCCGTATAGATACCGTTGATGCAATGAAGTGTGGTGACAATCTTGGCACGTTGTGATGTCCATTAACTAAAGGCTGATGTGATGAGCGAGGGGAGAGGCCGGGTATTCGCCTCTACAGCTTGTGGATCCTGTAATGAGATCTCCTGAGATCAGGAGAGTAGCTCCAAGACACAATTAGAGCCCAGCGTAGCTCTACCGCCGAGTTTAGGATAGGGAATGTAGCACAGAGGTGGATCGTGTCTTTACGTGTGTGTGTGTGTGTGTGCGTGTGTGTGTGTGTGTGTGTGTGTGTGTGCTATTAAGTGGAAGGGAAGAACATACTGTAGAGTTTTGGCAATCAAACTATTACAGTTGCAGTTCTAATTGCTACAGAGCACAACATGACTACAAACATCAACCCAAGAAGCAGGTCAGGGTAGGAACAATCCCGGGAATAAAGATTTGACTATTTGTCTATAATTAATAGAAAAATGTATTGTTATCTATGAATGTAGGTATCCTAAACTAGCAGACTGTATACAAACTGAATCAATCATAACCTTACTTCATTGCTCATTCCTGAATAGTTCCTTCAACGAGCAAACATCACTATCCAGCCACATGAAATAAATGGCCTTTTTTGCATTTAGATATTTGAATGACAGATTATAAGTGTTTCAATGTGACTATTCTAAGAACACTGAATATGAGTCATTTCCCTAGATCAAAAATGAATTATGAGATGAATTTATCAGTCTGTCAGGCACTTCGGTGAAACCAACCACCTGATCAGTGGCGAGATGTGTGTGGAGTACAATATGCAGCTATCAGGATACATACAGTAGATAAAAGAAGCCATTGGTTTGACAGATGAGAAACAAAGCCTTTTTTCTCTGAAAAGACATGTACATTATTCAACAGATCGTTCCCTGTATAGGGATGCCATGTCACAAGCCAAAAAAAACTGGAACATTACAGAAATCCAGATTTTCAAATATATTCAACATGTTCCATTTTGTGTGATTCTTTCACACAAATAGTAGCTGAACTACGTGAATACGAGGCTTGTTTCCTGAATTACAGGATGGATTGAAACAGATCCCTTATACTGTGTGTTTGTACATAGACTCACGTACATGAATACAGATAGTTCTGTTGGTTACACTTGCAGACAGTACCAGCTCCCACACTGTCTCTCGGAAAAACTATGTGAGTTGAGTGAGAATCCATTACCAGTCTGAAAGGGTCATCGAAGGAAGGCTTTTAAAACCCTTTCAAACCCTTTTTGCAGCTGCATCACACCAATGAAATATGACTCTACGGCTTTGTGACCAAACGCCTCCCCTTGGGAAATACGCCCAGTAGCCTAGTTACAATGCTACGTTATATAGTGCAAAGTTACATTGATGGAGATGCATTGGATGAACAGAACTACATTTACTTATAGATCTTACAACATAGTCAGCTATTAATGTCAGTCCTTTTTGAAAAACCCTTCATAATATGCGCCGAAGGCACATTTGTAGTCCTTTTAGTCGACCCAAACAATATCGGTTAGCCTTTAAAGACAAATATGGTGTTGCCAAATGTAGCTATGAAATCTCTACCAAGGACTACTGGAACAGGCTAGCTTTCATTGGCACAACAACAGAGCTAATTTAAATGTCACACACACCCCCCACACACATATACACACACACACACACACACAGCCCTCTTCACTCCTCTGTCTGTCCATTGGCTGTCCTCCAAGCTTTAATAACACGGATGAACAGAATCAATCTCCCGTACCTCTACAGTGATGAGGTAATGAAACACTTGTACGTGTGCACTGGACTGAACCACCGAAAACCAGGAAGTAGCCCGTACCACATGGGAAACCAGGAAGTAGCCCGTACCACATGGGAAACCAGGAAGTAGCCCGTACCACATGGGAAACCGCTGGCCAGGGGATCTCTGCTCAGATGTGCAATGTGTAATATCCATTGAGATCGTTCATTGATTTGAGTGGAAATGGCAGCATCACCTCATAATGGCTGTCAAATGTGCTTATGGTGTTGTCCATCTAAAGCTAATGTGAATTTACTTATTACTTTTAGTAACACTAAGCACATTTTTCACATCCATCGTTTATGTGGGGACTACTGTTTTGTTTGACAACTGAGTTTTCTTGTGGCAAATGCTGTTTCCCTGTGGCAAATCATGCTTGAAATGCACATGCAATTTCCTTTGGTGACAAAGTGCTGCTTGTTTTTTTGAGTACTGTCGCAAAAAGGACAACGCCTCCATCGCACTCAAACATTTGCATGATAAAACAGTGCTGCAGATGGATTGGGCTTTACAATGTACTCATATTTCTCTTCCTCATCACTGTCAAAGTCTATCAGTGGGTGAGGGTGATCAAATATGAATGTACTGAAATAGACACTAAGCGAGAAGCAACATTAATACCAGACATCTTCAGAGCAAATGTCAATCCCCTCCAGCTCACGCACAGCCTTGGTTAAATGCCAGTCATAGATTATTTGATGGAAAAGAAAATGAGAGATTAGGGTACCAGTCCCTCAAGATGTGTCGAACTTTGTAATTGAAAAAAGAAACAACAAAAAAATGTTTCTTCGTCTTCTCGAGTATAGTGCTTTTGTATTTCCTCTGTTATAGGTCTGGGAGATTTTCTGAAGTTTAACAGTACATTTTAGTCTCAAAACGCACTGCACTTCAGTCAGGTGGTTAACACTATCTTGAGACAGAGTACAGAATTTATTGCAATAGTAGTATCACACTATATGTATGTTCTTAACTGTATAAAGTAGTCATACATTTAGATGCCACCATTGATTGTTTTATTTGCAAGATGGTCTACTTACCTTACTCAAGGTCACAGTTTACGCCCTGCTCCCCTTCACTCTCTCTCTCTTTTTCTCTTTCTCTTCTCTCTCTCTCTCTCTCTCTCTCTCTCTCTCTCTCTCTCTCTCTCTCTCTCTCTCTCTCTCTTCCTTTCCCTCTTTCTCACTCTTGTCTGTTCATCTGTGAATACAAATGACCTTCATTTTATCTACCTAAACAATCAGTCATGTCTCTTTAAATGCCTTCCTCCCTGGTGCCCTTGATGTAGTTTGGTGAAGGAGACATTTACACAGCAAGAAGACAACCCAACCAGGCCTGACCTTAACAAGATCAACACGGAGCCCATGTTGTTATCAAAAGAACAAACTTTGGTGTGAAACGGTAGCCTTGCAGTCAAGGAACTATGCTGGTAGTCTTAGTGGACAGAAGAAAAAAAAGAGATAAAAAAAAAACTTTCTCCTCCTCTGATAACCTCTCCAATCAGCCGGGGAGTCGGACTCTGAGACAGCGTGATAGAGTACATCACCCGCTGCTTCCCTGATGGAAAATCAACATTTAATCACCATTCCTGTGCTCCACTAGGAAGATGATTATCATCAGGGGAAAGTGGGCCATCATTTAAACAGAACTTTGGACTAATGCATACTCATTTATTACCTCTACTCTCAGTAGCTTACACAGGGTAATAGGTAAAATATGCAGAGTAACAAAATAAAGAGTACACTGTCAAATCCGGAAGAAATTACCCATGGAATTTACTTTGCAAAAGGCTATTTTAAGCTGTCTGTACATCCGAATGCAGGAATGAGAGTTGTTGGTTGGGTCACACTTGAACTTGAATGTGATGTCTTCAGGGAGTACTGGCCTGTGACATTTTAATTTAAAAAATGTGTTCCCAAGGGCTATTTAACCCTAAAAGACCAGAGTTCGCATCAGATTTAAGTGAAGGTCTGATATTTCTGCTTGTTTGTATCAGTGGGGCTATGGCAGCCAATACTGAGAGGCCATGTGCGCGTGTGACCACAGTGTCCAATCAGCAGTGATTTATGGTTTGTTTGTTTCATGAGATGGAAGCGTAGCCTTTGATACTCACGAACAATCGTGTCACCTGTGCTCTTTCCCTGAATTGGCTCTCCGCTCTATCTGTTTTGGAAAATGCACTTGCTGCATTTCAGAGATCAATAGCTTTTCACCTTGGTTGTCAGACACTAAGACAAGAGCAGTTTTTCCTGCATGGCAAAGAATTTCATGCATGGTAAATTCTAGATGCATAGCCTACGTCTATTCCTGCAAATCTTTCTCCAAATGGGTCTCTCTAAAAAAAAAAACATCTCTAAGTTTTAAATATATGAATTCTGTTCTGGGAAACAGCATGATTAGAAATGACACCTGCCTTGTTTAACTTCTGCATAATAACAATAGTGCATTCATTATTGGTGCCATGTGGAGGCTTGCTTGCAGCGAGATATAAAAATCCTGTGAGTCCTATTCTGAAAAGGGCAATTTTAGATTGGAGGAAAAATTATACAATTTTAATTATGTTATGCCTGCCACTTTCTTGTCTTACCTTTCATGAAAATGTCACCACCTCAAGCTAGTACCACACAGCAAGCATATCTTTTTGTTAATAGATCAAAACTAGGAACAGAATCAAACTGCGCATTGATTTATTGTAATTGGCAGGTGGTCTGTACGGTTGACTCTTCCCCTCACAGAATATGTGCCACAGTCCTCTCAATAACCAGCAATTGTTTTCAATATTTCATTAATAACATTGAAGCGAGCACTCTCTATCGTCTGTGTAATGGCTGTCTCTCTTCAGTGAGATGGGTAGTCATTTTACGAACACGGTCTTCCTGCAAGTACCTATTGACTTTACTGGTGTCCACTCCTCCATCCATTCCACAATTTCTATTTGGGTTCTATATTTAGGTTCTGTATTTAGGTTCTGTATTTAGGTTCTGTATTTGGGTTCTGTATTTAAGTTCTGTATTTAGGTTCTGTATTTGGGTTCTGTATTTAGGTTCTGTATTTGGGTTCTGTATTTAGGTTCTGTATTTAGGTTCTGTATTTAGGTTCTGTATTTAGGTCACTTTTTATCGTCTGACATGATGAATAAAATGCTGCCTCATTTTTGGGGGTAGAACAGGAGGCAGGCCTGTGTTCTTTGTGCTCTTCAAACCGCTTGGCACATTTCCTTTCAAACCAGAGTGGGATCCTCAAACTATTAATCACAATTTTGAAATGTTGCCGATGTTTACCGGGCAACGTCTTTAGAAACCAATTGTATGCAGGTAGCAATTAATTACTCCTTGACAGAAAGCTATGTACAACAACTGTGTTTTAATTTAGGATCCCAAAGAAGGGTCATTAATCTTGACAACATACTGTACACTGCACCACGCTATGTAGTTATTCTTCTACTTCTCTCCTGCTTGGTTGTGGTGCATTGTGTATAGTATAATTTTTTTTGCAGTTTCTTTTGTTTTTCTTGTTTTTCTATCTGACGTTTTGCAGGTTCGTGAGCACAAATAAACAGGCCACCTTATCCCTGGTGTCAACCCCTAGGCTGTGAACTTCAGCGATGGAGGATTTATGTTGTGGTCTAGCAAACTGCCAGCAGCTGCTGTGGCTCTCACAGGAACAGCTTACAGGACGTGCATTTCTGATATATGTAAAGTCCCGTGCTAAATACAATCCACTAGTGAGGAAACCTGAGCCCGTATGTCTGTATTTGTCTCTACTGCTCTGGTAAACTGTATTATTGCTCCAAGTCTGTTCTATTTAGGTACTCGACAACGAGAACTGTTGTGACAGCTCTGTGGCAGGGAGCTTGATCCACAGCCTCCTAGAGACAGGGAGAGACCCAGGGGTCTGACAGACACAGTGTTGTGAGGCCCAGAAGACGGGACATCAGCTCTCTCAGAGGGTGAGCTCATTCTCCTGCAACTGCCAGCTCCACATCACCCAGACCACCTCCAGCAGGCTGGGTGTGAACACTGCATCTCCACACCTCCACCAGGGTGGGTGTGAACACTGCATCTCCAGACCTCCATCAGGGTGGGTGTGAACACTGCATCTCCAGACCTCCACCAGGGTGGGTATGAACACTGCGTCCCCCAGACCTCCACCAGGGTGGGTATGAACACTGCGTCCCCCAGACCTCCACCAGGGTGGGTATAAACACTGTGTCCCCCAGACCTCCACCAGGGTGGGTATGAACACTGTGTCCCCCAGACCTCCACCAGGGTGGGTATGAACACTGTGTCCCCCAGACCTCCACCAGGGTGGGTATGAACACTGTGTCCCCCAGACCTCCACCAGGGTGGGTATGAACACTGTGTCCCCCAGACCTCCACCAGGGTGGGTATGAACACTGTGTCCCCCAGACCTCCACCAGGGTGGGTATGAACACTGTGTCCCCCAGACCTCCACCAGGGTGGGTATGAACACTGTGTCCCCCAGACCTCCACCAGGGTGGGTATGAACACTGTGTCCCCCAGACCTCCACCAGGGTGGGTATGAACACTGTGTCCCCCAGACCTCCACCAGGGTGGGTATGAACACTGTGTCCCCCAGACCTCCACCAGGGTGGGTATGAACACTGTGTCCCCCAGACCTCCACCAGGGTGGGTATGAACACTGTGTCCCCCAGACCTCCACCAGGGTGGGTATGAACACTGTGTCCCCCAGACCTCCACCAGGGTGGGTATGAACACTGTGTCCCCCAGACCTCCACCAGGGTGGGTATGAACACTGTGTCCCCCAGACCTCCACCAGGGTGGGTATGAACACTGTGTCCCCCAGACCTCCACCAGGGTGGGTATGAACACTGTGTCCCCCAGACCTCCACCAGGGTGGGTAGGAACACTGTGTCCCCCAGACCTCTACCAGGGTGGGTATGAACACTGTGTCCCCCAGACCTCCACCAGGGTGGGTATGAACACTGCGTCCCCCAGACCCCCAAACCTCCACAGGCTGGCTGTGCGATCTGCATGCACCATCCGAAAATGCTGGAAGATTTTTCACCACACCTGTGACCACTATTCATGACAACAAATTTAATTAGAATTTAATTGAGTGCAATTTTGAGGGTTGTTGGCAAGGACTGGTATTCACCATGACAACGTTTCATCCACATGCTGATGACAACTATTAGTCTGGGATATTGACAACCTGTTTGTTGGTTGCAATACAGCTACAGTGGCTTTGCTCAAAACTGTCTCTGCTGGCGCTTCAATGGTCTTCTGTCGTATTGTAGCCATTTAGAAAAAAACATATTTTCTATGCCACAAACTAGTATTCAGGTATAATTGATTTATACAGCATCATTGTATAATCTTGACAAATGGAGGAAAAACAAGCCTTTGTCAAAACGTCACACTGAATTTCCTGTCACGTGACCAAAAAGAGAGCAGAGAAAACGAGTTTGCTGCAGCTCTGGATGAAAAGAAGCGAGGGAGAGTGGAGGAAGAGAAGAGATAAACCACTGCTGCAGGGCAGGTATTGTCTGGCTGTGTTCTCTCCATCCTCAAGAAAAACGAGAAAGGAGGCAAACGCAGATTTCAGATTTCAGAAAAGCATTCAGAAAGCAATAGACGGAGCATGGTGGTTGCCAATGTCACTTTGGAAAACATTGTTGCTAAACGTTATCTATTCGTACCCATTAGAGAAGAAGTGGGAGTTGCCTTGAAAACCAATGTTGTTTTGAATCCTACTCACTTTTCGAGCTCTTTATGGAGAATGAAAGCCCTCCTAAAAGCTAAATCCATTCAACATACATATACTGTGATGGAGCAGCCCTTAAGGGAGTTTCAGTCCCCTCTTGTCCTCTGTGGTCTGACTTAGAAATGTTTTGGCTCCTAAAACACCACGGACGATGGTCAGAGCGCAGAGCACTCAAAAGAAGCAGGAGCAGCATTTGTTGTTGGGGCCAGCTCGAGGGGGAGGGGGGAGGGTAGAATGTACCGCACAAAGCCAGAGGGCTATTTTAACACACAAGAGAACCTTTCAAATCTGTTCACCTAGTGTTTGTCTAATGGACATGTAGGAGGAAACTGTGACTGACGATGAAGGCTCGGTGTGCAGCATTATGAGGTTCCAGAATGTTCGCTGCATGTACTTCATATAATGTACAACTCTCCCATCTATAGACTCAATCTCTCCGGGGACATTTCCCACCGTTGGTCATAGATTTCCATTCCTAAGAGTAGCCCTATTGCAAACCTCTATTTTTACTCATGCGGTTTTGCTGTGGCGGTGGTGACCTTTCCAAAGAAAGGTTGCACTGTTTGTAAATTCAATCAAGAAGTATGACTAGGTTGATTTAAAGGCATCCCCGGGGTCGTCTTGGCGTGAGAAGGCTGTGTCGTGACAGGGTGGAAGAGGTGAGTTTTGTGGTTGTATATTACAACTCCCTGCAGTGCCCTTCACAGCCCTATAAACTCTGGCTACGCCATTACAGCCCTGCACACCATTTTAATGGGGGATGGTATAAGGCTTAGCCCTCTTTTTATAAGACGGCTGACACTTCATGATCACCTGCGGATTTGATAGAGGCCAACCCTAATATCTTGTACTCTCTGTTCTTGGTATTTCTATGGATATGGTCCATACAGAGCCAGAGAGGACTAGAGCCCAACCCCCGCCTGAGTCTTCTGTATGAATCATGCATCCATTCATCATACCATTAATTGATTCATTTATTCATCCATTTATTCATTAATCCATTTATTCGACGTAATTGTTTGGGGTGAAACTCCAAAGTGTATTCAATAAACCAACCTGAAGTGCTAATTAGTCTGACAAACTAGAGTAAGGACACACATTTACAGCGTTTTAATGTCCTGCCATGGCAAAGAATTTCAAGAAAATACCAAATCAGAACAGTTGTTGGCAACACCTCCTCCATGCCATTGATCTGGCTGACCGCGCACAGTGATGTATGATCCAGTCACAGCACTCAGGAGAGTTTTCTCACCTCTCGGAGATCTAAAGACATCAAATCTCTCTTTCTGAAATAATATCATCCTGCAGTCCACCTGAGAGCTCTCCATACCTGGAGGACAACGAATGTTGTGAGCCCGGGAAAGGAGAGGGGGAGGGAGAGGGGGATGGGGAGGTAAGCTCATTTGGACATCTCACCGGTGTCCCACAGGCTACATGAAACACTGATGGAGTTGCAAGATTGGTGAGAGCGCCGGGGGGGGCTTGGGTGAGTGTGGGCCTGACAGAGGGCTGACACTAGGAAGCAAGTAAACCAGCCTGACACAAGCCAAGCGAGAGGAGAACCACTGTGAGCCTTCTCAACAGAGCCAGGGTTTATGAGGGGATTATCAGAGAAGGTGAGATTATTTTAGGGGATAAACCTCATTGTGTGAGGCCAACCCGGCCCACAGTGAGGCTTGCCTCAGAAACCTGGGGTCGGGTCTGCGAGTTGATCTTGAGGACTCTTTGCCAAGGACGTTGAGGAATGACGTTGCTCAAACTCAAAAGCTGATTCTCCCTGAAGTAATGCTGTCGTTTTGAAAGATATTCCCGGAAGAGGAAGCTCAAAAACTGAAACATCACCACGCCTGGGCCCCTGGATCAAACCTAAGTGAGCTGAGGTGATGTTATTTGGCAGCAGGTTTAATCAGCCAAAGTAAATGTTGTCTCTGAAATCCTCCGGGGACCTTAGGATGTGACAGTGATCTGCCTTTTCCCATTAACCCAAGCTGTGTGGGGGACACAACGCTTGATGGAAGCTTCTCTGCTGCACAGTTACAGCCATCAGTAGAGTCAGACCCATCATTTTTCCCTCGGTGTGAAACGTAATGGCCAAATATGGCCACTGGATGATGGAGATGATTCAGAAGATGATTCAATGTCCCGTCGGCTGTGCATCGATGCAATACGCTTTCACTCGGCCGCTTCCAGACGCGGTTTTCCCGCAGCAGAATTGGGCACTACATGCGAAGAGGTGCCAAGGTGCCGGTGGGATTTACGATTAAGGCATCTGTCTTTTTGGTCCTCCCTGGATCAAGGAGCTCATTCAACAAGGACAATTACAGCTTTTTGTCCTCTGAAAAAGTGGAGTGCAGTAACTGCTCTGCACTATGGCAATGGATTGGCTACCATATAAAAAGGTTATGGATTTTTATGAGAATTGGACAGGCCGATGTGACGGTAAAGGAAGACACTCAGCAGATGACGGAATAAAATCATAATAAGTACATATAGATGTTCCTGTAATATATGAATGATTTATATCCCTTGTGATCCAATGAACAAATCCATGATACTATGACATGGAATGTTCTGCGCTGTGTTTTTTATTCACTTGTGAATTCAGAACGAGGGGATTTTTGATCCAACATGGATTTCTATAGGTAACCAAGGCAACTCAAATGTACAGTACACTCAGCAGCTTGTGCAATGCCATGATCAATAATGTAGGCCTGTGTGTCAGGTCATAGCTCGAGAAGGCTGTGTGCTGAAAAAAAAGACCCTTGCACAAGATTACTGTATTTATTATTTGATGGCCATTATAAACATGAATGAGGAATGTATTTTTTTATGACAAAGAAAATACTTTCCGTTGTTTTTTTCGAGTGACATTGCTTTTACTGCCCCCCCCCCCCTCTCAGTTTGTCTGACAGACAAACTGAGAGTCATGTCAAAGAAAGATTCCAGAAGGTTCCAGCCACGGGGGATGTCAGTCCTTGACGTGAGTACGCTGACAGACTTCACTTTTGTTCCCACTCTCCAGTTCAGACCCAGGCACCCTCAATAGGCTTCATTTCATCTACAACACTGAATGCATTCACTTTATTTATTCATTAATTTCCACGTGGCCACTGCCTGTCATTTTGATGAATGGGAGCTGGAACTGGCCAATTGTTTTCACTCAGCAAGACAAGCCTTGCAAGCTTTGGACTAAAATGTCCTTGTAGGAGTGTACCCCACCACACACACACACACACACACACACTCTCCCCATACCCGCACAGAGTCATCCTGAGAGAGTTCAATATTGGAAGCCACCTGAGGGATTAAGGGCTGTACACTCCTGTTCCAGCTCCGTGGCTGGGAATGATTCCTGCCAGGTGAGTATTATGGAGAGTCGTGTATGTGTGTGTGTGTGGGGGGGGGGGGGGGGAGATGGTAACAATGCTGGACGTCCAAGTCGTCGCTGGGGTGGCCTTGGGGCCTGTTGTCCTCACCGTGCCTCCCTTGTCACTATCTAACCAGCTCTCTTGTTAGTGGTGTTTAAAAAAACGGTCCGAGATGACCGGCTAAGACGTGGAGGGTCACGGTCGGCCGAGCGTGATAACCAGGCAGCTGAGGTCCAGACACAGAACACCTGCAGCCAATCGGAGGACTTGATTCTTTCTGACAGCATCGAAAACAAAGTCCAAAGATAGCAGATCAATTTAAGTTGACTAATGTCCACATCCACTGTGATGCCTCGGCCCCTAATTGGATGGTACACATTTCCAGGGGTCACCCATTAGCCACGTGCTTGGCAGTAGGCTCACCCATAAAGGTATAGCATAACAGTGGTATCTTTTCACATTCAGGCACTGGCCTCTCATTCTTATCAGCCCTGGTGTAAACGGAAGCTATCTCGGCATGAGGGAACACACTGAACCACGACAGAAGATGGTCAACCTGCAAAAATGGTTAGTCATCCAACAGCTCATTGGGAAATGAGCCATCAAATGTCATGAGATGCATTGCGTCTGTATTAACCTTTATGGCGTTTGTAGACTCACTTGTGAGGGGTTCCAGCTTCAGTACGACACCGTTAAACTGTGCAACGAGGAAAAGTCAATTCGGTCGTGGATGTTCTATGCGCTGTGCATAGTGACAAATGTTGCTTGCTAGTCAGACGACAGTTTGCAAAGTGTGAAGATGCATGAGGGTAATACTGCTTGGTGTAAATCAGCATTGTTTTTTTTCTTATCGATAGGGCTCTGCCGAACGGAGAGAAAGGAACAACGGCAAACTGTCATTGTCAAAACACAGCTGTAATCTGCTTGTTCTGCTCGTGTCACTGGGTCGTCTCTACCCGCCCGTGTTGCCTTCTTCGAATGAACAAAGAGCACATGGAGCCGGCGGATACGGGGAGAGACGCCGCGAGAAATCTCTTTTGTGAGTTCCATCGCGTCTTGCTCAGATGTCGTCCCTTTCATGCGCGTCTTCTCGGTTCATCCCTCCCCGTTCTCATCTTCCACATCCTAGATGGGGACGATCATCTTTTTTCATCTGACGGGCATGTGTTCAGTATGCCTTCCGACGCCGCTGATAACGGCCCTCTGAAGATGAACCGTAAAAAGGATGTGATTCTATTTCTGCAACTTTAATGATTTCATCAGGAATAGTCCCTTGCTTCATTATAGATCACTTAAGGCTTTGTTATCCAGATTCGGCACTAAGCACACAATGTGAGCTGAGTAGCTGATTTGAGCTAACCCACAAAAAACGTGACAATGCCTCTTACCTGAGCGCTCTGTAACTCTTATGTCGAAGCACATGTAAACGATTAAATCTTACAGGGTTCCGAGTTTTGATTAAATAAAATCAAAAGCATTCTAGTTTCGGCACTTACTCCAACCCCTGTTTATAGAAAATTACTTGTATTGTCTCTTTGCTCATCTGGTTAACAACATTTACATTTAGCCTAGTCATTTTTCAAACAAGACTCCATACACTATGGGCTGCTAGGGTTTATTTCTGTTCCTAGAGAGATTTAAAGGGTCATTCATAATTTTATGTGACTTACATGTAGGGTGGGTGATAAACAAATCTCCATACACTCACACGACAAGACACATACACACAAAAACACACACAATACTCAATCTTAGTGACAACTACGTATTCAACAGCTAAAACAGCTATTGGAATAATTTTTCCCAGAAAATATCTGCTGTGTGAAACCCTAGCATATATTTCCCCCAGGACTGAACTGTTACTTTTAATTTTGCGACTGTGATGGAGACTGAGAGCCATGCAAGCTAAATGTGTCTTTCCTACCTTCCCATGAGGAGGCCTGTTTGGGCAAGGTGCAAGGTGTTGTGGGAATATCGAGGCCAGGCAGCACTTTGCAGATACTCACGTCTGTGCTTTCATGCTCAGTCCCATCAAAGTGGCCCTGTCAGCCCGAGGTCTTCAGAGACTGGTTTTTGCAGAACTGTGGAATTAAAGGTTTTATGAAACAGTTTCTTGACCGATGTCTCCTATTCAGTTCGGTTCACAAGTTTAGCCCACAGAGGAAGGGAGGTTATGAGTGTTGCTCTTTGAGTGTTATGTAGCCTATGTTGATGTATGTAATTGCGTGTGCTGTTGGAAAGGAATAATTGGAGTGCCATTCAGACATAATGCAGTTTAGTGCTGTACATTCTATTTGCACTATTTGCACAATCCCTTTGGACAAACTCGTAGATAAACAAATAAAATGTCAAATGTGCTGGTGAATAATGACCCCGCCCACATCATGCCGTTACCAAACCGTCTTGTCAGTAACGCTGGATAACTAGAGCTAACGCGGATCCCCAAAGTGTTCGTTAACAACCTTTTGGTTCAATGAAATTATGTCCTTATGCAACTGTCACAACTACACACATCACCCGTCATTGCCATTATAGGTAGAATGGCAAGGTTAATTGGTGAGTCCTGGATAATCCAGAGTGAAAATAAAATCAGTGGTTGCTTCAGATGTCGTTTTTGTGTGCTGTATCTGCCATCTAGTGGAATAAGAATTTGATCACAAGTAATAGTGTATGTATTTTTTCTGTTTAACCACGTAATCCCTTTGATACTCAAAGACATCGCAAACAGCACCGCTTGTCTCGGAGAATCTTTATAAAATGTGATGGAGTGTCACAGATTAACAGAAAATGACACATTTTAATATCCGGTAAAGTGAAACTGGCCTTGAAAGTCCTCTGTACCATTTCCGGTTTCCCTGAGAAGAATTCGGTGGCACGGGATAATCGATAAATGAGGAAGAATAAAAAACAAGACATTTCAATAATAGAACAAATCTGAACAAAATGTCTAAACAAAAAGCATGACTTTTTGTGAGACAGCAAAATCAGAAGACTTACTTGGATAAAATTAAGAAGACAGTGTTTATTTGATCAACAGAAGACAGTTAATTTGGATCATTGTCAAGGGACATTATTTTTATTAATAAGAACACATGACATTGTTTACCAATCACAATTCAGAATCCAAATTCTTAAATCGTTAAATTCGTGACCTTAATTTGAAAAATGGCACAAAGATATCAACCGGAAGTGATTACCGATTGAGGCTGGCTTCTCGTTTCGCAGGTGCACCTGAAAGGATGCTACTGTAGTTGTGGATATCTTTGTGAGTGAGACTTCCATTACACCTTTTTTATTATAATACAAGGATAGTTTTCACTGGTGGGGTTTGATATTCACTATACTTTATCCTCCATCAGTGACGACGTGGTTGCTTTACTAACTAGCACATCTCTGCTAGCCTACAGTAGCAGCAAGTTAGCTACAGTACTGTAGCTGCTAAAATAGCTTGATTGCTTGACTAGTCGTCTAGCTCCCTAGCGCTTTTAATTTTAAAGTCTCCTGCTGGCATGTCTTATAAATAAAAATATTCGTTTGTCCTAGTTAATAAAACATTATGTTTTCATTTAGCAGACTCTTTAATCCAAAGCAACGTATAGCTAATAGTAGGCTATGGTATTTATGCCTGCGACCTCTTGATCGGCAGTCAAGTGCTACCTTTACAGTAAGCACTACTAACTCCCCCCTAAAATTAATCTTAAACCTAAACGAGCTGACTACAGTACGTTATTCAGAAAACAAGTGAAACCACCTTCCATCCCTCCAGTAGCTAGCTAGCTCTATAGCTAAAAGTCCGGATACCCATGACATGTTCACTGTAGCCATCTCCGTGTAATTAGACTACAATAACCATATTCTGTGCTTGTTTACTTTGTACAGATCGCTCTCTGCCAAAACATCCACGTATAGCAGTTCTCTGCCAATGGACTGACAACCGAATGCTAAGATGCTACTGAAAGACATCCCACGGGAGGCTCTGATGAGGCCACTATCCCGAAATGAAGTAGTGGGAATGTTATTGAGGCTAACCATCTTCGGAGCTGCCACCTATTATAGCATCAAATGGGTGGTGGAAGCAATGGACCCTACACACAAACAGAAGATTCAGGCCAAAAAGAGGGTACTGCTGCGTCACTTAAACACACACAGTACTCACACCCACTCACACATGGAAAAACAACTTGATCAAGATAACTTGAATGATCCAAAATAGTTGTTATGAGTGAAGTTTATGGTCGCTTCTCCTCTTGCTTAGGCAGAGCAGCTGATGAAGCAGATTGGTGTCGAGGGGGTCAAGCTCACAGAGTATGAGATGAACATCGCTTCTCACCTGGTCGATCCACGTAGCCTGAAGGTACAACACTCCGAAAACCCTTTGTGTGGTCACGTTCTTCTGTGGCAAATATCTGAGACTCATCCTGACACGGGGCCTGATCTTTCTAGGTGTCCTGGAGAGACATAGCAGGGCTGGATGAGGTCATCTATGAACTGCAGGACACAGTCATCCTACCTTTCCAGAAGAGACACCTGCTGGCTGGTTCCAAACTCTTCCAGCCTCCCAAAGGTACCAGTATCAGGCCTTTTACAAGACGTCCTTGGGAAGAATATAATATGCTATACAATGTATTGTAAATAAAGTCATCTCGTCATTATTTTAAAATAATTTACAAAATGAATCGTTGCCTATTCTCTTCAGGTGTCCTGTTGTTTGGGCCACCTGGATGCGGGAAGACCCTTATCGCCAAGGCGACCGCCAAAGCATCCGGGTGCCAGTTCATCAACCTGCAGGCGTCCACACTGACAGACAAGTGGTACGGCGAATCCCAGAAGCTCACTGCCGCCGTCTTCTCATTGGCTGTTAAGATCCAGCCTTGCATCGTCTTCATTGATGAAATCGGTGAGTTTAACCTCCCCACAATAACGATGAACTTTTGACCCAAACAGTAATATCATGTTGTTAACTCCACCATTGTATATTTGAAACCTGCTTACTTCCTGAATTGGTGTCGTTCGAAAAATGTGGTTACGGTTGTGCACTACACCAGTAGATAATCAAGGAACGAAACAGCCATCAGCAGACACTGTATATATATCTAACCTACCCATCTACGCATTGGTCAGATTCCTTCCTGCGAAACCGCTCCAGCCTGGATCATGAGGCCACAGCCATGATGAAGGCCCAGTTTATGAGCCTGTGGGACGGGCTGGACACGAGCGCAACCAGCCAGGTAGACCACGACACCCTGCCCCCTACCTCTCTATTCCCGAGAGGGGTTAATGACAATGGATGACTGACTGACTGAAACAGTCAGATGCAGGTCGACAGACAGACAGACGCAGAGATAGATATATAGTCGGATGCAGAAATAAATGGAAAATAAATAAGGTAAATAAGCACGCGGTGTGTTTTGTGGTTTGGAGGTGATATTGTGTTTGTGGTTCCGTCACAGGTGATGGTGATGGGAGCTACAAACAGACCTCAGGATCTGGATCCAGCCATCCTGCGCAGAATGCCAACCACCTTTCATGTGGGCCTGCCAGTAAGAGACTCACACACACACACACACACTCACTATTTTGGCAAAACACAAGTGCACTGTTAATCATGTTTTCTGTGTTCTTGATCTGCTTCTGTAGAGCGCACGACAAAGGCAGGAGATTCTGAAGCTGATCCTGGATGGAGAGAATGTAAGCGTTTGTGGAAGAATGACCCTTCTCTCCTTAGAGTGGATTGACTCTAAAATGGTCAGCCAAAGCCTTTTCCTCTTTGAGGAAGACGTGACAACGACGAGACAAAAGAAATCTTGACAAGATACAAATATAAATGTAAAATGACTAAATGTAATATACATTACCAATGTAATATACATGACCAAACACATCTGTCAAGAAATGAACCCGAAAACGCACACAACGGAAACGTCCCAGTTGGACCAAAGGGCCACTGAGAGCGCCGTGCGGATCATTGTTTCGTCACCCGTCCTGAGTGACAAACGAGCCTCGTCTCTCGAGTGATCATTTCGAAAAGCACTGTACTACAAACCGCTCGCCGCTGTGTGACGGATGTTTTGTCCCCTTTGCCTCCGCAGCTGAGCAACGCTATTAACCTGAAGGAGATAGCGGAGAAGACGGAGGGCTACTCCGGCAGCGACCTCCGGGAGCTGTGTCGGGACGCGGCCATGTACCGCGTCCGGGACTACGTCCGCAAGCAGCAGATGAAGCAGATAGCTCAGCAGCTCCAGGAGGAGGACGAGGAGGACAGGTGAGTCTCGCAAAACCACCTCCACCCCAAGAACCTCGCACTTTTCTGGTGCTCTAGCCTCTGGGAGATCTTTTTCTTTTCTTTTTTACGAGTCAGTGTCAATGGGAGTGTGTTATTAGCCTAGCGCAATTGTTACTTTTACTTTTAACGAGAAGAGAAAAACGAGTTTATCTGAACATGAGTAATGTTACACCTTAGCAATTCTGGTGCAGTGTATCTGCACAATTCTGTAGCCCATGCCTTCCTGTGTCTTATGTTCACCCTAAAACATATTTGCCCCCCCCCCTACTCCTCCCCAAGGTCTCTTGTAGAGGAGCGACTGAGGCCCGTGACCCAGCTGGACTTGCTGTTTGGCCTGGATAAGATGAAGGAGTCCAAGAAGGCCACCATGCCCCAGAGATGTCTGGGGGAGGTCCCTCTGGACTAGCCCCCCTCCGGCCTGCCCCCCTTAGACATCCTAGTTTTCTTGTCGGTGGCCCTGGCCCCCCTGTATGTTGTCCCCTCCACTCTCAGATCACTGTTCCAGATGAGGCCAGGATTCTTGCTCTTTTAAAATTTTATTTTTTATCATCTCATACTAGTGCACTTGAGACATTCAATTCATTTTTTTTACTGTCTGGCTACAGTTCATAAACATAACTAATGCTGCTCCACATGTGCACATACACAATCTTACACAAGGCCATAGGTTTGGGTTGAACAGGAGTGAGGACAAAACATCTTTATCACCCTATGCTAACATTATCCCTACTCTGCCACTGATTGGTGGGGATGTTTCAATTGTCTCTTGGCATTGATAGGGACATGTTCCAATTGTCCTTCCCTATGCTCACACACACACACACACCATGTCACAGCGCACTTGAAGACCTTAAAGGTCAATATCGTGACTGACAGCTAAGCTGTCCACACATGGATAGACTGTGTGAAAAGGGGGATAGGCTGTCTGTATATCTTCACATTCGCCAAACATGCAGCAACATTTTTGTTATTCAGACAAACTAGGACGCACAAATAGGCAAATTGATGTTTTAATCATGCATTCCTTGTGGAAAGAAAGAATAAGGAATATTTATGGACACCGTTATTTTTCTTACTAGAGAAATGATCACCAGCGTTGAGTTGTTTGCATGTCTGTGATTTTTATGTGTTATTATATGCGAAAAAAATAAATTATTTAATGTTGCGTCAGTTCATATAACATTGCACTTTACCAAAGTATCAGGTTTACTGACACACATACTGGATATGTTTGCATTTATATTTTTCTGTTTTGTTTATAATGTTGGAGTTGACTTGTGTGGTGTATTGTAGGTTCATTATTTAAGTTACATTGTTATGCGTGTGCCATGGCAGTTATTATTTGATGACATTTAACATAAAAAGGATATTTGATGTCTTAAACCATAAAACACAGTAACTCTAATTACACTGTAACATGGAAAAAATGTTCCCCTTTCAATTGCAGAATGTTACTACATTCTAATAAACCTATTATTTTACCTTTTACGCCAGCTGTCCCATGCTTATTAAAACCCAGTTGTCCAGACGTATACAGGAGGTTGTAAACAGCAAAGAAGCAATCAAATACTAAATGCTTGTCAAGCTAATCTCTTCATACAGACCAGAGGGGTTTTTTCAGGCCTTGACTGGTCATGCAATGTGACTAATGAGTCAGTAGTCTTACAGAGTGGTCTTACACTGAAGTCCCTCAATCCATGGCAAATTGTTTACTACCTTCAAAGTAGCCATAAGGGGGCACTGTTGTTACATGTAGCTTATGGCGGTCATTTGCTTTGGCGCTTTCTGAGCGGTGAGCGATGCCAAGATATATCGCTGTTTACCAGGAAAAGGGCCATCGCTGGATATAAAGAGACACACAGGATCACGGTCCAAATCTGGAAAATATGCCAGTGTGGAAATAATCAGCTTAGAAGTCAGCCCAGCCGCGGAGATGTTAATGTAGTAGCCTACATGTATGCATGCAAATTCAGGGTATCCCCTAACTAACCCACATTTTGGACCATTCATTCTATAGGTGAATGTGGCTATCATATGATAATATTTAGGCCAGGGGGGGACCCTCTAGGTGTAAGGGGACCCATATGTGAACCCTACAAAGCATCCAAAATATTACCTATTTTCTTCTTGTTCTGTATTAGGGAATATTAATTCAGATCATAATGATAATGGTCCACACTGTCTTGTTAAGCCCCTGTGGCTCCTGCCGAAGGTCATAAACTCTCTACCCATCAAGTGCTCTCCAATCAGGAATCTCCTTCAGATTAGGTCAAAGTTTCACCACTGATCCTGGTCATCACAGGTTTTTCTAATCATTGAAAAGGTTTCATCTGAGATGCTCCCTTGCGTGAATGGATGCATGGGCTGACCTTCCACCAAGTGTTTGTGGATGAAGTCTTTCTTAGGACCATTCACTGCCAATGCAGGCCCCTTGTTTTTAAACAACAATGCAACTTAAACTCTCGTAGCCCCAGACCTTTCCTCATCCCAGAGAATCCATTGTTAATATTAAAAGCTCAGGCTAGATCTCAGGGATTGGATTCCAATTGCCAAACGCAGGCAGATACAGGGGGGGGGGGGGGGGGGGCATTTTTAGTTAAGGCAGGATGTTTGAAAAGGAACGTGTTTTTCTGCACTTCAGGGGCGCTAAAACATTAGAGAAACGGTAAGCCCAAGGCTTTATTGACAAAGTGATGTGGGAATCACTACTCAATCATTAAAGGCAATTACTATTCAAAGGTTGTTTTTTTTATTCTGACAAGTCTTTCTCACTTGTCATGAAATTTTCTTTTCCAGCCAACCCCCTTGCATTAGAATCAGAATCAGAATGGGTTTTATTCGCCATGAAAGTTTGCACAGACAAGGAATTTGCTTAGGCAGGAAGGTGCAACATTAAACATATAGGAATCTAAAATTTAAATATGAGGACTAACTAAGGGTACATAACTAGCAATACTAGCAATACTAAGTGGAATTATTTTAAAATAAACTATACAATAAAATATAAAATAAAATATACGTTGCATGGGAGGCAGGGAGAGTGAGAGAAGAGAGAATGTGTATCTTGCACATTGTGTTCTAATAATCATAATACCAACAATTAAGACAATAAGTCACATGCATTAACAGCGGGTGTCAAATTGGCGCTGAAGGAATCTGAGGTCTGTTATTATTCCAAGTTGTTTATCAAAAGACATGGGAATATGGGTCAAAAGAAGGCTTCCATTCCTATCTCGTTCAATTACAGAGAATACTTCAGCCATTTCGGTAAACAAGATGAGAGGGCTTCTTAATGCAATGCCTCCCTTTCCCCAGAGCATATGTGACTGGAGATGAAAGAGAGTTTTCTATATGGGGAGAGATAGTAGTCAAAAGCAGTATGCCTGGTGCGGCTGATTGGTTTGTTCCAACTCTTTAGGCTCGGCACTATCAGATCCAAAGGGAAGATATCCTGTGGTCTGTTCGACTGTCTATACAGACAGTTCGACTGTCTCTGCGGGATACGTGCTGACCCTCTCTTTTATCCATACCCTGAGAGACTCCAGCCAATGCGATGATCGACTGAGCCCACAGTTATCAGACGCAGCTTGTTGCACTCTCCCCATGACTCAGTAGAATATTCTGTTGGTTTATCAACCATGGGGATTTAAAATAACTATTTACTCTATCTCTTGTAGGGTCATGGCGAGAGTACTTTGTTAAAAAAAACACTTCATGGATGGATTTTTTTCTTCTTCTGGGGAATCTATTATAAACCAGCAGTGAACAAGGAAGTCACACTTTCTCTGGATTACAGCCTTCCAGTGCAGTCAGAGGAAAATCGTCACAATTCATTTGTGTTTGCGTCAGAGAAAACTGTCTGCCGTACTGCATCGGACGTGATTATAATAAAAGTGTCATCATGAATTAACTTTGCTCTGTGTGTTTCCCTCTTCGGTCCAAAGGTTAATATATGTGTGTGCTTTTAAATGGAACTTGGAGTGGGTTCTTGGAAGCGGATAAGGCTATTTTAAAGACTCTTTAAGAGCATCTAGAACCCTTTACACGAGTTTTATGAGTTTCAGAACCGGACCTGCACAGTGCCTAAGGTGACTTGCGCTTGAGCGCTTTAATGGAGGGAAAAAAAGAAACTTCCATTTTTCAAGCTTCTTTTCTCCTTGCCAACTGACTTTTCTACTCTTCACGAACTGGAAGACTGGGTTTAAAGAGGGACTGGGCCATTAGGAGCAGTGATTGAGGTCTCTGATGGCTGCAGATGCGTAGATGAAAGGTAATCAGAGGGTGCGTGGGGGGCTGTGTGCTGGAGTGGGTCCTCTGAGAGGGTCAACGTCTCAGGCTTGATGTGGGGTCAGGGGGCGGGGTCTAACTCAGATCACTCATGGGACTGAGTGCTCCCTTAAAATCAGAGGCCTGGTATGGGTCTGTGTGTGCGTGCGTTAAGTCTGTATCTTTATGCCTATCTCTCTCTCTTTCTCAGTTCCCTTGCTAACTAGGAAGCTGGAATTTAAGTGAACAACGTTGACCTTATTTGAAACCTTATTGTAAACTTAAGACCGTAGGGTTAATGTTAAACGAGACCAGATGAAGATAATATCCCATTCATGGGTGTGTGATCCCTCCATGGCCTATACGAAGTCTCACTTCCTGAGGCCCCTTTCTACTGCTTCCTTCTCTCATAACCAAAATGCCACCAATAAATCATGTGTGAATATTTGGCAGGGCTTGGCGTGTCTTTGCCAGTACACACTGGCTGCCATGTTCCTGAATCATGCGGCTTTGCCTCCGTTTTATGTTATCTATGTTAATAAGACTAAAGTACAGCCTTACCCGGGAAGCGGATATGGGATAATGATCGCTAATTAATTGTGCACCGGGGTCGCGGCTTTATCTCTCCACCGACACAAAAATATGAGCGGGTGATTCACTCAACTCAGCGGGAGGCGGGCTGCTGGCCAGAAACACGTGTGCAACTATCCAAGATGTCTTTATTTATTCAGCCGAACCGTAAAGATATCAGCGTCTTGGGAGACAATGACAGCCATGAGCAATATGGGCTGTAGCCTATCTGTTATCGAGCTTTTAGTTTGACTTTAATGTTCAGTATGCCCATCAGTAGCATCTGCGATTGCATTGTAATGATCTGACAGAGAAGAATGGCGTGCACTGCCAATCTGCAGGCGACAGTTTAATCTTGAGAAATCTTGACGTTTGCTGAATAGATGATGTTCTTGGAATAGCTGCAGACAGTTCGAACATAACACAACTGAAGAACACTCCATCAGGCTGTAGCCTCGCTTTCAGAACATCTCCATTATGATCAATGAGCATCTGTACGGTTGTGGAATCTGCATTTTACTGTCATAAGCAAATGATCACAACTTTACTGAACATGGGCCCTTCCCTTGGACCTTTTCATGGACCCCCCCTGGGCCTGGGGACATCTGTACCCTTTGACCCCTTTACCCCCAATGACGGCGGGTCTGTGAGTCATCCTGCGGAAAGTGCATTTTGTCGTTTACCAAGCCTACTTACCTCTTTTGTCCTGCAAATGACCGAATTATGCCTACAGGACCTCAAAGGCAAGCTCTCTTACCTCATTTGCTCTCACATCAAAGAACGATAAATTTGATGAAGAAGGAAGTAGCCTTCAGCTCAACAGGCCAATAGTTTATGTTTCTGCTCTGTAGTATTGCACAATACTTATTTTTCTGTATTAAGTTGCATCTCCTCCAACAGAGGAATATGACAAATCCCCCTTTAAAGACCGTGATGGTATAGATTCTAGGGTTGTTTTCTCCCCCAGCTACAGACTTGATGCAAATCCTTCAGAATTGTAATCCTCATCCCGACGCAGTCATTACCCTTTAGAAACCTCAATCTCCCTGCTGTCCCTCTCCTCTTTTTTCTTTGCCCTTTCTCTCCCTACTATTCATCCTCTCACCACTCTTCAATTTCCTGGAGCCTGGGACTCCAAAGGATCCGTATTTGCTATGTCATTAATTCGGAACTCTTTCAAATATTCAAGGACGACATTTTTTTTTGTTCTCTGTGGATATTTTTATACATTTTTCCGAAAATCTATTCCTGGTTTGAGTGGTGGGGGACAACGGCCATTGGTCACTTCACCCCTACTGTTGATGGATCAATAGATGCTATTGATTGCCTACGAAAGTGAATACAGATTTTCCATGCCCTAATCAGAACCTGATTCACAGGTAAACGTGAGGCACAGATGAGATATCGAATTTGCAACAGCTCTCAGATAATTACACACTAGCATAACACTACTGGTAGTATACTCAGAGTTGGACTTGTTTTTTCTTGTAAATTGAGTACTAGCCATCGAAATAACTTGCACACACAGCAGCGTGGAGTTTCCTCATATTGCAAAGGATGGGAGAGCTGTGGAATTCCAGAGTCTGCCCCAAAATTCAGTCCAGGCAGTCAAACATGGATGTTCTGTGGAGGTAGCAAATGAGAGAGAAGACGACAGTATAAAAAAAATTACCAGCTGGCAGTTTTATGAAATGATATAAATCATATTCCTATCTTTCTGAAATTGAGGCTTACATTAAAATGAACTGCACTGCTTGCCAGGGAGGCAATGAGTTTCATAATCTTTGGTTTACAGTGCAATAGTGATTTAAGACCTAGGACCAGCTTCCGTGGATGTGAGGGAGGCAGGGTCGTACACAAAACACCCTGGGAAACGAAGCTGAAATCCAAACATAGAATTTCATTTGTCAGCCTCTGTGGGAGGGATAAGGGACACCTGAACTGAAAGTACTAACTCTGAAATGTTTCAATGTGGCTCGAAATCTACGCTATACTTACTTTTGAGAGATTAACTAAAGATTTTGAGCAAGTTACAGGCTTTTACAGGTAATTCATTGTGCGGTGCAAATTGTTTTGAGAAATTGTCATACTGGTTAAAATGCTATGTAATAATAATGTATCATATTTGCACATACAAATAATAAAGGTGGATTATAGAAATGTACCAAAGCGACTGAGAAAAACGGTTACATTGTCAAATATTATTAGGATATAATTCTGTTCCGTATTTACAGTTATACATCAAATGGCGCAAGGGACAGTAACTTTTCTGGTTCGTTGACTTGCTTACTGAACGTAAACAAAATGTCTCCTCCATTGTTGTGTCCTTGTTTGAGAAGAAAACAACACATAGCTTCCCTGAAACGGTGACTGTGACGGTAACACATGCTCCTGTCTGAACCCTCCCTGTGTTGGCGGGGGGCGCTGTGGGTCCTCGGAGTCATGGAGTCGTCTTCTCTAATGCCTGACATGATTTTCCCTTCTCTGACTCAGTCCAAGCAGCTTGTGGGCTGCTTGACATTCTGCTGTGGAACAAACAGCCGCTGGCTCCACTGGCTTGCCCTCATCAAAACGCCTCTTTAGTACCATTCTTCCTTTCTCCTCGTCCTCCCTGTCCATTCTTCCTTTCTCCTCCTCCTCCCTGTCCATTCTCCCTTTCCCCTCCTCCTCCCTGTCCATTCTTCCTTTCTCCTCCTCCTCCCTGTCCATTCTTCCTTTCTCCTCCTCCTCCCTGTCCATTTTTCCTTTCTCCTCCTCCTCCCTGTCCATTCTTCCTGTCTTCCCGGCTTGGATGCTGCGTGTGCTTTCCTCGTGATGGTTGAGGTTCCCATTCGAAAGTGTGTCTCGTCGATAACTCACCATAACCAGGCCCCCGTGTGGGTCAAACGAGGGTCAGCTCACGCGAGAGTTCCCATACATCTGTTACTGTAAATCGGAGTTTTCAACGTTACAATCATCGTAGATCTTGTTTGAGTTTGTTGCTCAACTTTCTTTGGAGAAACTCCACTCTCTGTGGAGATTGTGTGGAGTTTCCGTGATGTTTTGAGGAACTTTTTGTTTTGAGGGAGTCAGATGGCTGAGCGGTGAGGGAGTCGGGCTAGTAATCAGAAGGTTGCCAGTTCGATTCCTGGCCGTGCCAAATGACGTTGTGTCCTTGGGCAACGCACTTCACCCTACTTGCCTCGGGGGAATGTCCCTGTACTTACTGTAAGTCGCTCTGGATAAGAGCGTCTGCTAAATGACTAAATGTAAATGTAACTTGATAAAGGTTAGGTGATTGTGGTCACGTTTTTCAATCTCAAAAGTCACGCCCCAGAATAGCTCTCCAAGTAACAGTGAAAATGAAAGTCCTGCATGCCTTGATTGCTGCAAAAGCTCAAGATGTAGTAATAATAGTGCTAGTACCCTAACAAAGAACAGCAGTTTCACACAACCAAACATAGACCTTGCTCTGCAATTACTGTTCCCCCATTCTAGCGGTTTCATATAAATGACCAATCAGACTCATACTGTTTCCTGGTTATTATTAAAATACAAGATTACTACTGTAGAATATGGGTAGGTCTGGAAGAAAACGAACTTGGCTGTAGTCCTTTCTTCGTCTCAGACTGCAACCCAAGGAACTAATTGCATCTTTCTCAAATTTGTATTAACATTGACATTAAAAGCCTTCATTTGCATTCCATTGAAGCCACACATTGACAATCAAGGGTCAAGGGGGGAACTAAAACACAGAGAAAGTCAATTGAACATGAATACAAAAACTATGAAAATTAAAAGAGGTGAAATTATAAGCATTCAATACCTGCTAAATTAGTTTTTTGGGCTATCAGGAAAGCCTTCCTGCAGCATTGTTGGGAGGATTTACATGTTTTAGGCTGTTTGTGCTACAGAGTCTTCCTCTTCCCTAAAAATAACTTGAACACTTACTGTTGTGCTGTTGTTCTGGAAATTAAGCTTTGTGGGGGCAGGTGTGGTTGAGCTTTTCTACTTCATTTCTTTCACTTCTGATTTGCATAGGCTACAACAGTCAGCTCCTTCTGGCTAGCCATGATGATTTCTCCCGACGTCCTTCTGAAATGGACTAGTCTGCTGCTGAGGTAATCTGCCTTATTCAGCCCTGCAAGCTAGAGGTGTTACAAAACTACTTTTGTTCTATATTTGCACTTTGGAAGCAAAAAAAAAAAAAACACACTCAAAGTATCACCCACACAAATTGCTCCGCTCACAGATAAAGAACAACAAAAGAACAACCAGGCAGAACAAATCATACACCGACCTCCCAGCAATCCCTTTGTTGAAATAGCTTTTGTTGTTTTCTACAATCTACTCTTTGCCTATGCCAAGCCATCAAAATCCAGCAGTAAATCCCATTTTCTCTCTGCTCCCCCTCTCTCCTCTCTCCGACCATCCGCTCCCCTCTCCTCGGCTCCTCCCCTGGCGGCCAGCAGGCCTTGCTTTGAGGCAGAACACAAATCAAACACTCAAATACCTTCAAGGCGTTTGTACAGATAGCTCCCCCGCAGCGCATGAATGTTTCAGGCGTGGTGTTTTTTTTGTGTCTCTCCTAACTGCGACGTCTACCATATGTCACCACGTTGCCAGGTTACAGCCACCTAATGTTACATCTCATTTACATGACATTTACATTTAGTCATTTAGCAGACGCTCTTATCCAGAGCGACTTACAGTCAGTACAGGGACATTCCCCCGAGGCAAGTAGGGTGAAGTGCCTTTCCCAAGGACACAACGTCATTTGGGCACACCGGGTATCGAACCGGCAACTTTCTGATTACCAGCCCGATTCCCTAACCGCTCAGCCACCTGACTCCCTTAACTTATTCAGTCCCAGCATTTTGAATGCGTTTGATTATTCATAGCTGTTCATCATGGCCTTCTTAAATATGTTCCCTGATAAATACAGCAAGAATGTTTGCAATCCTATGAGATTAGTCTTTAGTTGCGTGTGTCTGTTGAGTGATGGAGCATTTCAATCATTTCAAAACGTCTTTGAATCTTCCTGAATACGAATGGAAAAGACGAAGAATCAAACTCCACTCACACCACGGAAAAAATTACATTATCTGTCACTGAAATGGGTTTAGATGAATTAACGTCTCCTGCATGAAACAAACGATCCATTACGTGCAGTGTTGATTATAGTAAAGGAATTTGCCACTGGCACCTTATTTCTATTTTTGCTATGTCACCTATTACCTCTGCACCTTCAGGTTTGTAATTGTGCCTCTGGTTAAGATGTGTGAACTTTATGAAATGTGGTTCTGTGAGGGTGGTGGAAGATGGAGAGGGTTGGTAGTTACACAGGAAGGTTGGCATGTTTCTTTAGACAGACAGTCAGTCTCTCTCTCTCTCTCTCTCTCTCTCTCTCTCTCTCTCTCTCTCATACATCTGTGGTCGATACCGTGAATCCATGCTTTAAAGTGTCAGTATGACACAGTGTGTTTTGAGATGGCGGGGAATGAAGCTGTGCGCAGGCCCAATATCCTGTCTGCCAAAGTCCATGCTGTACGAGTGTCTTGTCAAAATAAAATCACAATGAATTTAGTTTAACACCAACGTCTGCGTGTGAAATAGGAGGAGGAGTGTCTTCGCGCCACCACCAACACTTAAAACTCCTTCCCCTTGCCTTGTTTGATGAGCAGCAATCCAAACAGGGTGCACACGACCACAAGGAAACTCGATATAGTCATATATCTTAATCATCTGGCAGAGTTTTTTTTCTTCGCTCCCCCCCCGGTATTCGCAGGAGGGATGTGTGAGAAGTGAGGGCGGCTTGAGCGTCATTCATACAGAGGTGTTAGCTTTTAATACGGCCCAATGAATCACCGCCTCGGCATTCTTACATTCTTATTCACGCCAGAACCAGTCTGCTCTAACTAAGCGCCTCTCGATCTCATTTCTGCTTTCTTTCGACAAAAAAGCCAACACAAGCTCATCTAATGATTTCAATTGGAGAGTTCCAATCGCAACCATTAATGTATCCGTTAAATGCTTCGATTTTTCACTTGAGAGTTTTTTGTTGTGGTTGAGGATTCACAACCCATGTTGGGACAGACCGATAATCACTATAGAACTGTAAAAAGTGAACAGTAAGAAATGTCCATATGATGCGTTCATATGTCAACGCTATATCTGAAATTGACTTTTTATGAGTCAGTTGAACCTGCAAGCGTTATTCTCCTGTATGTCTCAATGCACCACCTGTGCCAGTCATCAAACCTGTTCTTTCTGTACCACTCCCCTTTCCCCCCCCCTGCTCACACAAACACACACACAAACACACAAACACACACACAAACACACAAACACACACACAAACACACAAACACTCAGCCCTCTCAGACTGAGTCTCTCACTCAGAAGACACTCACCCCCCGAGAGAGATTGAGGAACGCGAGAGCAGAGGTTCCCCTTTACCGAGTCATCCCAATCTGCCCGCCTTGTGATGATGTAACACAAACATTGCCAGCCACTTAGCTATCACCGCTATGTCTCCATCAACAGATAAGAACTACTCCACTCGCATCTGTTGTTTGTTGGTGTGACTTTCATTTTTGCCCTCCAGGCGTGAGTCTGGGGAGTCAGTTGGCTGAGCGGTGAGGGAGTCGGGCTAGTAATCTGAAGGTTGCCAGTTCGATTCCCGGTCATGCCAACTGACGTTGTGTCCTTGGGCAAGGCACTTCACCCTGCTTGCCTCGGGGGAATGTCCCTGTACTTACTGTAAGTCGCTCTGGATAAGAGCGTCTGCTAAATGACTAAATGTAAATGATGATGATGTAAAAAGAGTCTCGGAGGGAGAAGAAGAGACTTAGATGAATTTTCAATTCAAGGAGACTTCGTTTTTTGTTTGCAAACCTATGCTATGGTCATGCTTGGCATAGTTTTGAGTGTGTGAGCGTGTGACAGCATGTATGTTATTTCATGCTGTATTGTGAAAATGTGCAGTATTTTTTAATCCTGCACACCGATGGCTAAATTTGAAACTAATTTGACTGGTGAATCTGATGTCTATCAAATGTAGGCTACATTGGCAAGACGAAGTCTGACCTCGTTCCAGCGGCAGCGGTGTCCTTTGGAGAGTGAGTAATCTGGTCTGAGATATCGGCGGAGGAGATCTGCAACATGAAATCTGCGGGTCGCGTGCGGACAGGGACACAAATGGAGATGATTCTGTCCTGAATAAATTTGACCGCGAAAACACACAGAGTTCCTCTGGCTGCATGGCGAGGCCTCATGCTGTTCCTAACAACCTTGGCCAGACAGATCCTCAGGAGAATTGCCTAAGGCCTCTCTCCTCCGATGCTATCTGAGGTAATGGATGTGGGCTTCTCAATCACGCCTCCACTGCTCAGTGGGAGAAAACGAAAAAGAAAAAGACCCTCTCAATGAAACAATGGAATGAATGGGTTTTAGATTGTCGGCTACAGATTGCGAAGGGGCGTGTACTTCGTGGGGGTGGGGGTGGGGGGGGTGGGGGTGGGGGGTGGGGGGGGATGATATCCAGGCTGTTAGTGGCAGATGAAAAGGATGTGACAGGGAGGTGGGGATGCTGGTCCACTTATACTGCCTTTGGACATTGCCAATTCGTTTAGCCAGCGAGGGCCTTTATCATAACACTGTTTCTATTATACAGTATATTGGAAGAAGGAAATGCAATTAATCAATGACTTCACACCATCTGTTGAACAATTAAAACAAGCTCCATAATGTGTGTGTGTGTGTGTGTGTGTGTGTGTGCGTGTCGGATCTTTTGTGTGTTGGACCGCCTGCGTGTGTCTGTGTATTGCTGTGTGTGTGTCTGATCGTGTGCGTGTGTTGGACCGTGTGTGTGTGTGTGTGTGTGTGTGTGTGTGTGTGTGTGTGTATCGCTGCGTACAAGCTTGCCTGTGGACAAACACAACTCCATCACAACAAAACCAGCCTTCATCCAACACCAGCCAATCAACATGTGACATTTACCAGCAGGTCATTTCCAGACAAGGTTAACCGTTGGGTTTCAACAATCTGAACATAAATCCCCGACACCAAGGTTTATGATTCGGGAAGCTACTGTATGTCAAAAGGCAAGCTGCGATGGGAACTGCTGATAATTTTGTTCAGCTGTATTGATTTTTTGTGGCTGGGGGCCTTGCAGGGCTCAAACTCTGTCAGGCCTCCGCATGTCTGATGTGTTTAATTGTATGGCCAGTCAATGCCAGACGGGGAACTCATTTTCTAGAATGCCTGGATGTGATGGGAGGCTGTGTGGCAACATACACTTGAGAGGTAATTTCTGAGACAACCCCATTAGTCAATGTGAGAGCATTTCCACACATAATCCTCTGGGTTAGATCCTCTCCCGTCAAACAAACCCAAAAACTGCAGGTGAAATGAAACGGCCTTTGAGATCCATTACTGCCTTTTTCTTCACCTGCTTGACCCCCTGGGTAAGATTCATTTGTAGCATCACTCCACTTGGCAACAACAGCGATTGTTCCAGTTGTTGTCGCCAAAAACTGTTTGTACGCTGTTCTTTGAGCCTCTAGCTATGGATTTCAGGAGTTGGTCTTGCGTTGACGGCTGAAGCAGAAGTATCCCGCAGCCCAGACAAAGCATCCCCTCAAAGGGATTCTTTCCTTTGAAAACAAACGTCTTCGAAGGTCATTTTGCATGCTTGACGTGTGTTAGACTCCGGCAATGCAAAGTCCCCCCAAAAAATGACATAGCTGTTGTCCGTCCCAGCAAGGGGACCTCACGACAGCAACAGAGCACAGGATGAACCTCCAACGCCCATTGAACGAACGATCCTATCCCGTTATACGAACCCCCCGCCTGAGTTGTCCGATTCCTGACACGCAATCACATGATCAACACAGGAGAGACCCCGGGTCGCTCTTCCTGGACGGTGGCTTGACATCTCCCGCCACCCACAGCTGAGGTGAACAATAAAGAGTGACAGGTTTTTTGTTATTGCAGGCGAGGGCAGGGTGGCCAGGTTTGTGGTGAGCCCGACAGGGTGACAGGTTCTTGCAGCAGCTCAGTCAGGGATCAGAGCCAATGTGCTCTGACAATAGGCAGGTGGGGATTGACTGGCCTAGTAAGTGGTTCAGACTGCAGTTGAGTGCCGGGATGTACTCAGGTCTACACCCCAACCGACTGCACTGGCAGACACACTGTCACTCTCACTCCTTTCCGCTGCTAAAGCAGGGACTAACAAGCTGTCACAGACAAGCCGTACAGCTTAGTTACCTGTTTCGGGCAGATGGAACAGTGAATGCTGTGAGTCTGGTCGGGGCGGCGGGATGAGTTTCAGAACACGCGAGTCGGTTTGACTTTTTCGTACGTGGAATTATGAAGGTAAGGTCACGTTTCACACATCAGGAGATGTGAAGAAGCAATCGCTTGTTACATTAGGGTTACATAACTTTCTAAGTTAACAAAATCAGACGGCCAAGGGAGGTAAATGTTGCATTCTGAAGAGCAAGAATGTTTATTGCTCCTGGTGATCAAACTGACTGTGACTCAACAATTGTGTGGGAGTGGAAAGTGGAAATTCGTCAGAAGCCGAAGCTTTACATAAAAAAGGATACACTTACGGTCATCAGACATAAACAGGAAGAAAAATGGAAGATTAAGACCTTTGTTTACAATGTGTCTGATGGTGACAAAGACAAGTTTTGTGTTTTTCCGAGCTGTTTGTCAGCTCCAGCCTGCATCACACAGTGAGATGAGACAGATTTGCTTGATCGCTAAACACTTAATTCAACAGCTGGATGCCACCACAGAATGTGATGGGCCTGTGAGGTGAGAGTGACAGAATGATGCATTGCTGACAGTTCCCTCTCCACCACCCCAGTGATTAATTCTCGTTTATGTAAAAGCCCTTTCGTGCTGCGAACCGACTCAAAAGGTATGTTTATCATAGGTTTATGAAAGCTTGAGGATGACAGAATTGAGAGATGGAAATGACTCTTTTTTTCAACGCTAGGTTTTTATTTTGGCTTTCATCCTGTCAAATGCAATGTCATTATCACAGGCGGCACACTCCAGTCTGGTCGATATCGCAGTGTGTAAAGTGTGTAGGTGTGCGATTCATGGTGTTAAACGTCGCCATACACACTGGTTTACAAGCCAGTGAGTCATTGTCTGATCTCAGGACAGTTGGGAACAACACGTTTCAATATTGACTCTGAAATCCTACATGTGGCACGATTAAAAGGCTCGATAGAGCAATTTTCTTGTGAACTTCCAGCCGAGGGTCATTTTCATCACACACCACCAAAAAAAATGATTAATATAAGAAAATGCTACCTATTCTTGAGTTTCTCAAATCTTCGATTCGGTTGGGATTTGCATTTGGAGAATACAATAGAGTTTATGAGTGTCATTTATGGAATTTAAATGTAAAAAAATTAAAATAAAATAACCTTCAAATAATCTCATACAAGACTTCGACAATGATAGTAGCATCTACAAAAGCCTTGCAATTAGGGCTTCATTGTTGAATCAACAAGGTTTTGAGGAATGGAACTACCTTGAATGGAGACAAGGAACTCGTATTGGTCCAATGACAGGCTGCAGCTTCTCACCTCCTTCCTAATTGAAACAAGAGTAAGTGGTGTCCCTGTTCCACATGCAGATAGCATCATGCCTTTTAATCCTGCGCCTGTCCTCCCGTGGAAGTGACACTGGTAATAGCCGCCTCGTATTGCATTTGGCCATCGGCTGTGTTTGTAGGAGGAGGTTGATATTTTAGGTCACACTAAATAAATGGGATTACCCTATAATTGACATGTTTACAATGGTATAAATAGCTACCGCTTGGAGGGTCTTGGAGGTAGTGTGTGTGTGTGTGTGTGGTTGGTTCCGTTGGAGGAGGAGGTTGGTTGAACATGGGAGCCTTGGTGGTCCAATTATATTTCAGTAGTGTATCACTGCTGGCTGTGCACTCTAGGCAGTAACTCTGACTTGTGCATTAGTACCTTCACTTGATTCCTGCGAACACAGGATGACCTAGAGGTTGGTCTCCCATCCACAAGTCACTCTCAGATGCATGGCTACCACCCAAGAGGCACTTATATAAGAACATCTCCCCACTCTCAGCACACATAAAACAGCCTTCATCTCGCAACGAACGCTCTTTCAACCTCTCTCCTAAATCAGTGTCTCTTTGAATTAGGCCAAACGGCACACATTATCAGGTGTTGAAAGTTTTACAACTCAAGATCGGTTTCCTTGAATGTTTAATCAAAAGCTTCTACCACTAATTTCCAGCGAGGATTAAAAGGTGTGGAGCAGAGCCAACAGCGTTTGTGTGTGTGTGTGTGTGGCGCTCCCCTCCCCCACCCCGTTGCAGGCTGTCATAGTTGGAGCATGGAGCCTCTGGGCAGCATATGTGGTGTCGTCATCTGTCTGCTTCCTTTGATGAGAAAGCATCACGTGTGAACAACTGCTACCCTCTGCATCACCCCGTCCCGACGTCAACCAAACCCCCCCCTGCACCCTTGTACCCCCAACCCCCCCCCCCCCCCCACCACCAACTGCACTGTCTTCCCTAAGCCCCGCATCACCCAACACCCCCCCCCCCCCCTGACGTTTATACGTGCTTGTGTCCCTTTCCTTTAATGTTTACATGTGGCCTCTGACTACCATGTTAGGCTTGGTGCTGAGCAATACTCACAGTGTGACTCGTGTTTGGTACCATTCTCTCTCTCTCTCACACTCCCTCTTTCTGTCTCTCTCTCTCTCCCTCTCTCTCTCTCTCTCTCTCGCGCTCTTTCTCTCCTGACAAGTTTTCAGTATAGCAAGCAAGACAGCTGCCACACAAGTTCTGAATAAAATATTTTGCTGGGAGCAGGATGAGGATAAAGAGATTTCTTTTTTGGGTCACCGTCTTCATTCACTTCTTCAGAGCTGCAAAGCGGTTTCTCTGAAACCCCTTTCTTTTTTCCCCCCTTCTTCTAGGCTTCATTAATGAACAAACATTGAATGTAACGAATTGTAATGCATTTTCATTTCGTCATTTAATGAGAATATATTCCGTGCCTTCAAGATCCCCTCTCTTCGTGACAAGTGTATCAGTCTTGTGATACACAAAATGAACGCGGCATTCTGTATAATTCAACCTCTGAAGAAGAGATCTCATGGGCCAAATCTGGGTCTTTGTTTGACAGCGTGAAAGCATATCTTCGCTGTGACAACACATCTGCAGATCTTGAATACTTCATGTCCATCTGTCAAGTGAGTGACTTTACACATCGAGGCACAGGGACGTCCATAGATTTTAGCCAGATGCCACTTTATTTACAAAGAGTAAAATACAATGAAATAATGATATTTCTTCTCCAAGTAATGCTAGAAGGTAATGGAAAAGCAGTTGTAGATAGGTGTCGATGTAAATATGTCCACACTATAAATAAAAGTCATGTTACAAAATATAGTGCAAGACAGCAATATGTCTGTCTGCGGTAAGATACATTATTTTCAAAAATCGAGGTAGAGAAAGCTCACACTGCTTGACTGGTTACGATTCACATGAATTGATACAACAGAGTTCCTGTCAAAGAGAAAGGGTGCAGCCAAGTTTTGTCGAAGCTTTGACTACATCCTGGTACTGGGAGGAAACAGAATAAACCCCCATCCAATAGAACTACAATAGCAAACAGGTTTCACACAAATTGTTCCTTCTCACAAGATGAGCGCAAGACACATCGAAATTACGTTTCGCACTTATTGATGATGCTTTCTTGTAGCCACTCCGAAACTTCCATGGACAATTGAGAAATCTGTCTGTACAGAGCAGCAATGTCTGCAGACGAGCGTTTCAAGAGTTGAAAATAATATGTATAGCACGTCAAACAGCATTGTTGTTTTTGGACAGACATCCTGTACACACATTTGTGTCTATAAGCAAGTGTGCCCAACTAAGTGAAATCGATGCAAGCGATTGTGCTTCATGGTTCACATATGATCTAAAGCAGCACGTTGGACTAACATGAAATTCATGCAGACTCAAACAACTTACAGACGGTTTTGTGTTTGGAATGTGGATTCCTGGGGATTTCAAACTGGGAAATGGGGCGTTGCGATATCGTTTTCTTAAACGTAACATCCCTCCCCCCCAGACACACCGACACACACATTCGCGCACACACACAAACTAACAAAGAAAACACACAACCACGATCACGTTGAATCACAGCTTAAGCATGTGTTGCTACTCTCCAGGGCATGAGAACAATATCTGCGTCAGGCTCGTCTGCCTTGTTGTGACACTTCTCTTATGGAAATCCAACAGGGGGGGGGGGGGGGGATTTGTTGTGTACCACTTGAGCACTGTGGGATATTTCTGTTGAAATACAGTACGGTTCAAAGGCATGTCTGGAAAGGAACTCCGGATACAAAAGAAACTGCCTTTGCAGTGGTTTACATTGTGTGAACAATGTTGAATAGATAATCAGTCACCTTGACAGCATCCTCAGCCACACAGGCATCCATTTGGGAAAAGGTAAAGAAATCCAATTGCGGGCCGTGCTTCTCAGAGACAGAGACTTCTCAGAACAGACTTATTGACTGTACTTGCATGTCGCCGGGAATATGGCTGAAGCAGTAGCAGATGCACGAAAGCAGTGTCAACTTGAATAGCCCATCATGTACGCTTTCCTGGTTCTCTTCCCCGAAATAGACTGACGAGTCACCCAAAAACTGAAGTGATAGTCCTGTTTTTTTGTTTTTGCAGTGGGGGATGTAGTCTTTAAACGACCCTAATACTGTCAGTTATTATCTACAGTAGCCAGCACACTGGTCCCATTTACAGGAAAAAGGGGTCGCCATTCCCCAGAGAGTCTCTTGGGGAAACCCCCCGAAACGTTGTAGACGCTCCACCTCTTTCCCGGGAATGGGTATCGCTCAGTGGTTAGGGCGTTTGACAGCCAATCAAGAGGTCGCAACGTCGATTCGTTCTTATTCACCCGCCCGCGGTTTCTCGCTACACCTTGAGAGCCTCGTGGACGCCCACGGCCGAGAGCCGGCGGTTGATGTTGCGGTAGCGGCACCGCAGCAGGTCCTTGTAGGTGGCGCGCAGGTCGCGGTTGAAGAAGGCGTAGATGAAGGGGTTCATGAGGGAGTTGGCGTAGCCCAGCCACAGCAGCAGCCTCTCCAGCCAGATGGGCACGCAGCTGCACGTCACGCCGCAGATGAAGGGCCGGGCGGTGGACAGGATGAAGAAGGGCAGCCAGCACACGGCGAACACGCCCACGATCACGCCCAGCGTCGTGGCCGCCTTCTGCTCGCGCTTGAAGATGGAGATGTTGCGGCGCTCGCGGTTCAGCAGCCGCGACAGGCACTCCTCCGCCACGCCCGGCGGCTTCAGGCCCTGCATCCTCACCGCCTCGCTGGCCACCGTCTCCAGGCGCTCGCGCCGGGCCGGGTCGGTGAGGCGGTGCTTGGCGCCGCTCTTGCGCGCCGCCCGGAAGATCTTGTAGTACATGAAGAGCATGACCAGCATGGGGATGTAGAAGGCCACGGCCGTGGAGTAGATGGTGTAGCCGATGTCCTGGCTGATGAGGCACACGCCGCCCGCGTGGACGTTCTGGGCCCAGCCGCAGAACGGCGGCAGGGTGATGGAGGCCGACGCCAGCCACACCCCCAGGATCATCTTCGCCATCAGCTGACCGTTCTGTCTGGCCGGGTAAGTGAGGGGGCGGGTGATGCCCAGGTACCTGGAGCGAGGGAGAGGAGAGAAGAAGAAAAAGGCGTTTAGCAGGATCAGAGACTACCTCCTCATCTGAAACCCCCGGCCTCCAACACAGAGGACCGAACCCCGCTATGCTGAGTGCCGCAAAGCAGAAGAAGAAGATGAAATGGAACCCGACAGGGCTTTAGAGTGTTAGTATCAACCAGGGATTCAACTCATTCTTCTCTGCCATTAATACAGACTGCTTTTCAGCTTAGTGGAGTCTGTTAGCATGTCAATGGGGAGATGCATCTCTGCTTGCGTGTGAGGCAAAGGCCATTACCTACTTCTACCGTGATTCATCTCCTCAGGGAAATGGAGTGTGTTCCTAGCAGCGCTCCTGAGGCACGAGGACTTTCCCCGGCCATTTTCCTCATGATCAAAAGCTGCCGACAAACATCGAAACATCAAAGAAGTGCTTCTTTTCAAAGAGAGAGTCTTCACACTTGAGGTCATGCGCTTGAGAGTAAGCCCCATCATCTTCTAGAAAGCCAACAGGTTCTTTACTTAGGTCCAAAAGAAGATTTCTAGGCGTCAAAGCTTTACCAGCCATTAAACCTACAACCGGGTGCACTGCCAACTTGAGGTTTTAGAGGATATCTACATAAACAACATAGTCTTATATCCCTAGGTCACAGGTTGGTGACATACAACAGTAAGCAGCGTTGTGATCCTACTAATCTGTATTCATTTATAGTTTTACCTGACTAAATCTGACTGTTTGCATGAGAGAAGCTGGTCAGATGCTGTGTCATGACTGTGGCAAAGTGATGATGTCAAATCCCACGGTCTTAAGATGTACTTAGAATTGTGAACGGGGGATTTAAACAGGCGATACGGTTCAGGATGTCTACACCCTACGCTGAGGGAATGGTTAGGAATAGTTTGTGGCCACACAGTCATGTAACACTGCGCCATAAATGTAGTATTCAATGAGCTGAAAACACTGTTTAAGGAACACAACTGTATGTTCAGTCGCTCATTTTTTGGCCTTTTTACAAGAAGGCCATTTCAAAACCACTTTCACTTGGACACGAGTCCTGCATCACCACTCTCACTGAAAAAGAATTTGGCTGTGTGCCAGTGTTGAATTACTTTATCTCTCTAATTTCTTCATGTAGGGTGACTGGGTATGGTATTTTACAAATGTTGGATAGAGCAATCTTGGTTCCAGTGCACGTGACTTTGTACTATAGATGTTTCGACATCTGCTAGTCGCATATCACCACAACCGAAGCACCTGGGAATGGAAGCATCTGTTGCTCGTATCGTCGTCTTTATTGCATCCTGCAAGTGACCGTCACCACTAAGCCACACTTATTCCAGGGGGTCACTTCTCTGCATGCGCACAAAGCCACACAAGCCGATGGGAGCACCTTCAAGGAAGTTTCACACGATTCAGAGACTTCGACAGTTGTGCCCCCCCCCCCCAACCCGCGCCCCACCTCCTCTACCCCTCCTCTTGGCCCCTCAAGGGATTGCAAAGTCCAAGACAAACAGTGTGTCTGAGTTAATGGAGAATTCTGTTACTTCCGCTAGGCTGCCAGCAAGAGAACAGAAACGTGGACTCTTTCGCACACATGATGAGCTGGCCCCAGTGTTGCCGTGCCGCTGACGCTCACTCCGAAGGGGCACTTCTCAAGCCTTGTATGCCAGGGATGGGAAACACAGTGAAATATTTACGCTAGTGCAGTAGGGGTGGGGCGAGGATGCTGTTTAGAACTGCTCTTGCTAAATGGAGGTTTGCGTGTGTCTATGGTATGGGAGGGGGGAAACAGGGGTGGGAGCCAGTGAAGATGTGTTGAATTGCTTTTCACCGTTGACTTCATTGAGGAGGATTGTGTGTCATATTCTATTAACTGGGTTCTATTTCACAAAGATGAGACGTTGTAAAAAATAAATAAATGAAAAAGCCTAACACTGCACTTGAGAGCCTTCAGAAATTGTGATTATGATTTGTCAATTTTGTTCAAGAATCGGTGCTGTCAATTTATAAAATATAAGGATGGTAAACTTCAATTTTGTTTCAAGTTTTTCTACTTCTCTCTGTGATAAGATATTTTTTCTCAAAAGAGAAAGTGTCACTCTTATCTTTATTAAACAATGGCATCGAATCCCTTGCTGCTAGACATCTACTTTAGTTTCATTCATGATGTGAATGAATATTGATATTTTATGCCATTCATAGCTGTCACAAAACTCGACTATGTGTACTCTAGTCTTTTTTAGAACCCTAGAAATGTCAAGTTGCTGTTATCAATTGAATGGTCAGTAACCTACTTCCGCCTAGTCATGGCCTCTTCATGGCTTTGTGCAGTTTAGATAAAGATGAGCACTGAGAGGGAGAAATTTAGAAAATAAATGAAAGCTGGCAAAGCGCGTCCTCAGCACATACTCACTCTAAACCATTCAGTGCCAGGACGAACTCTGGGCCAAAGTTGTCTTGCCAGCACCCTTGCGTTTGTTTAACAAAGACAGTCGGGAATTTCAAGCCCAAGTACGGAGAGAGAGCGAATTTCTAAAGAGCCCTCATTCATTTCTTGGGTCTGAAAAACATCAACGAGCACATCGAATCTATTCAAATATGAGAGGATGAGAAGGCTCCCCGTTCTCCTGTCCTTCACTCTCGGTCTTTAATAAGCTCCGGAAAAACTTCCACATATGGCTCTCGCAGTTAGAATAACTTACTTTACACTCTTGAACTTGTCTCTAGCTGGGTCAAGGTTAAAAACCAGTGAGCAATGAAGACCCAGCCAGAAAAAGAACAAGAATCTTACATAAACTGTCTGAGTCATTGCTGAGAGACTCTGCTGTGTGCAAGGGTTTGTGATTCCTTTGCCTCCCACCCTTTCCCACAAGCTAACCCTAACCCCCTCATACCTTAACCCACCCTAACACTAACCCTAACCCACCCTATATCCCTGACACTAACCCTGACACTAATCCTAACCCACCCTACCACTAACCCTGACCCATCCTATTCCTGACACTTAGCCACCTCAACCCTAACCTTCCCTGTCACACATGCCAACCCTACACTTGAGCTACCCACTCTACTGCCTCCCGAACCACTCAGATTACATCACTTCCTCCCTATAACACTGTTGAAATGTTTGAACTGACGAAAGGACATTAAGGGGATATGAACAATATGGTATCGAGTGTGAACACGCTATATTGATGACTGATATGTGGTAAGTGCATTGTTGGGTGCGTTTATTTTACAGAGAGCATTTTGAGAGAGCACTTAAACTCTTGTTTACAATTGACATCCGGTTAACCCAACTAACGATGACTTAAGGCACTTTTATGTTGTGAGATAGAGTATGCAAACAGACATTTATTACACTGCATTCTGGGAAAACCCAGTGTGTGAGGATCCTGATAGGCTGTGCCTGGGACACAGGGTCATGTCTTTCTATGGTCAGAATGTTTACTGTCTAGACACACCTTGATATCTCCTCTGCAGCATATGTTCACAGGGAAACTTGGTTCAACTCAATCTCACCTAGCAGTTGAACAGGGCAGGACTATAAAATTATTTTATTGCCATGCTGCCGTGGGTCATTACATGTCTAAGATACCACCTGTGTCATTGAGGTTTATCGTTTCCCATGGAGAAAGATGATGGCATGCTATTAGCGTCAAATCTATAAACTGCTAATGTTCTCTAATAAGACAGGGCACAGCTGTGCCTGTCACTCACAAGGCCAGGTGTGTCAATTCAAATTAGAGCATTTTTTTTTTTACAATCGCTTGAGTTGTGATTAGATAATTTGCTGTATCATTCAATCTTCTGGGATGAAAAATTATACTTGGAAACCAATTGTGTAGGTGTAGGGTTGGTATGTCTGCATGCAGACATCTGTGTCACATGAATGACATGTGAACCCACATCCACAAACTAATTTAGCAAGGTCCAAAAAGACTCGCTCAAATATTCATGAATGTGCCAACTCCTTCCTCATTACTATACAATGACTTAATTATGTTGCTGGAACCAGAATATTTATGGGTCTGTTCATCTATTTTTACTACTACGGCAGCCATGATTATCTGACTTTATACTCTGTTCTACATTATTTTCTTAGGCTAACAGGATGTGTTTTCTATTGAACAGCTTCTTTGAAACTAAATGTCGCAACGAGCAACAACAAACTCCCTGCTCTTAAGAATCCCATATACGTGCATATTCTTACTTTTATTTTTGGCTCCCTTTCTTTTTTCCACTTCTTAGTTACCATGGAGAACGAATATGGATGTCGCAGGTGTTTTTTTATGTATCAGACCACTTTGCCTTTGTGGGAAGGGAAATAATATACCCAAAATATTCCGCTGTTCTTAAACTGATGACATAACAAAAATGTAAGCTTATATTAAGATCTGTGTTTCATCTCCCTTTTGGCCATTAATTTACCTTTCCTGTTGAAATCCAAATAGCAAATCCCAGGCCACCGTTCTAAAACCGTCCCCGAGACAGAATACGAGAGTGGGAGAGAGAAAGAGAGAACAAGAGAGAGAAAGAGAGAGAAAAAAGATTCCCTTTCAGAAAAGCTTTTTGCTGCCAGAGCTTTAACAAAACTGTTTTACCGTTTAATTTGGACAAAAAAAACACGACAGCACACACCATCATCTTTCTTGCAGACGTGTCTCCACACATTGGATTTCTATGATCTGGGTTCCACCTCGTGTTCATCACACACAATAAGTCAAGTCTCACATCCTTTCCAAGCTCAGTCACCAGCAACACTTCAGCTGAGGGGCACAGTGACTGTGGGAAAGACAGCACTGGTTTGTGCTCTGCAAATACAGAGTGGAACATGAAGGCATGCTATACCCTGCCTGGCTTTATCAATACAGACCAACCGTTATCTTCAATCCAATATTTACATTACATGACAGGGACAACTGCTTTTTTTTCTTCTTCACCAGGAAGCCATCCCTCAGAAAACAAGTGTTGGTCTTTCTGTTTAGATCTTAAGCTCTGGTCAACACGGCTTCTATATGTACATGGTAGAAAAGGTATACTGCTGTTCACGGGAGCTGTATAATATGATTTTGCGTACGTGATTTTGAAACACAAAGATAGGCAGTTATATTGCCATTTGGGATTCATCAAAATGTCTGTGTTTTACTCTGAACTCTTGCCCTGTTATTTTTATCAGCGACGGTTCTATTTTTCTTTGCTGACTGGGAGGAGGCTAAATTGAATTGAATTTGATTTCACAACAGACACTGATATGCATCAGAGTGACCGGTTTTGTAGAAACACCATGTTCCTGATTCTTCTCTGCTCTCTACAGATTTCTTTCTAATAAGGGCCTAATACAGCATTTACATTACATTTACATGTATTCATTTAGCAGACGCTTTTATTCAAAGCGACTTCCAAGAGAGAGCTTTACAAAAGTGCATAGGTCAATGATCATACACAACGAGAGGGCCCCAAAAACATTATAGCAGCAACATTATAGTAACATTATAACAGCACTTCAATTGGAAAAAAAACATGCATTCACTAATGCATATTTGGCACACAGCGAACAAAACAGTAGGCATAGCCTATGTCCGCTTCCTCTCTGTAATTTTCTGTTGTTTATTAGCGAGACATGTCAAAACATGTTTGAACATCGCCAGTACTTGTTATCTCTCCGTATCTGTGTATTGTCATCACAGACAGACCTGTGTACCTTCGTCCCCAAGGCAGGTGAGCAAACTAAAATCAAACCCTCAAACAAAAACCACAAAAGATGTGGTGTGGGGGGTTTGAGTTGTCAGCACCTGCCTGGTCGTCGGTCGGCCAACGCTGGACCTGGTCGCGAGTCTCCCGGTCCTGTCCTACATCTATAAAGTTGAACAATGGATTTTGGTGTTTCAAAACCCATCGACACTGTATGACTATGTTTAGCCTGTGTTCTGCTCCTCTCTCTCACCAACCGTCTCTGGAGGAGGGGATCCCTCTCTGAAATGCTCCTCCCAAGGTTTCTTCCATTTTTTTCTCCTGTTGGGGGTTTTTCTGGGAGTTTTTCCTTGTCTTCCTTGAGGGTTTAGGTTGGTTGAGGGGCAGTTCTATGGGCGTATGTGAAGCCCTCTGTGACATGCTTGCGTGTAAAAAGGGCTATACAAATAAATTTGATTTGGTTTGATTTGAAAAGAGCCAAAGCCTTTTGTTTGTTCAGAGGGACTGTTTTGGGAAATTTACGGGAGAATAGAATCGAATGTCACTTCGTGCAATCAACTTTTGGGCGAGGAGGTCAAGAGAGAAGCAACATTTCCAGCCTGTTCACCACTTCTTACAGCAGTCTATGTTTTAGCGACAAACTTTAATGACGTCTTTTGACATTGAGGGAGAAAACTGCCAATTGTTTATGTACAGACTTACATTGAGATTCAACAATTTGTCATTCCAGAGGAAAGCAACTCCTCAAACCATAAATCTGCATGTGTACTGGAATGTGTATGCAGCTGTAGACTAAATTAAAATAAACTTACACACAAAAACACACTGTCACACACACAAACATTGAATCACGCATGTGCAGTACAGATGCCAGCATGCACAATCTAAATTCAACTGTATGTAATCTCTGAGCTACCACTGGGAATCCCATTATCCTCCAGGGTGAACGTTTCACTTCTGAAAATGCCCCATGGCTACTTCATGCCAAACACGCAACATGATTTATACTAGGCTCCCCGCCCCACTAAGAACACATTTAAACCGCTGGCTTTTTCCTTTCAGTTTCCTCACCAGATTACTCAGAAGTCAGTGCTACAAGTTGTGTTTACAGCAAAAGTAGGTCTCCATCTTTGACAGGCTCACACCCAATGCGTTTCTCTTTATCCTGTTTTTCACTTGCCTTGCACAGAACTGTGCAAAATGTGCAAATTATTCAGGTTGTCAGCCAAATTATTCCTCCTTGAGAGTCGTTACATGAACCCTTCAGCTTGAGGATTTCTTCAGGGACATTTCCACGGTCTGTGTTCGAGCACTGTGCCTGCTCTCTACGTATGATAATGTTTATCTGGAAATGGTTCAAGGGATCTCTGATTAGTTGTGGGTGTCTCATTTAGCAGCTAAAGCAAACAATAACAAAAACAAGGAGCAGAAATTCAATAGGAGCCTAATGAATCCATAGCCTACTGTAAAGATGTGTTTGACAGCTTTCACATTTAGGTTATTGAATTAGTATATTCCAAATGTGGGCGCTCACTTCTATTTGGGGCAACTGTGAGGGTTGACAATCATCAAAGCCTTGATAGTTTCAAACCGAATTACCAAATAACTTGACAGAGTTATTCTATGCATACTAAAAGGACGCTTGATACTAATCTCATCCCAAAAGATTATACACGTTTGATTCGAAGTTGACATAACATGAACTCAGATAAATTGCTCGTGTGGCTTGAAAATTGAAGTGCACAACCACATACAAGGAGAGAAGCACCAATAAACGACAACGCTTCTGAAGGCATTATGCCAACAGTAATGTGGGTTTCTTGTGACGCCTTCACTTTGATCTGACCATCCTGGCTTTGAAAAGATCAGCACAGCCAATGCCCTGTCTCCTCTTTCATATTTCAGGAGGCGAGCAGGGCACTTCAGAGAGATGGACGTATAGCACAGGACAGGAATACTCGGATGTGTGAGACCTTAGTGTCACTCTGTGTTACCCGTGGAAGTGTTAGCCATGTCAAGTCGCCTGTGGAGGTGGGTGTGCCGCCGTGTCTGTGGGTGGACGCTTCTACACACGGAGCCCAAACAAGTACCGACTCCCCACGGATCAGCATTGTCACAGGCTCCCAAACAATCAATTGGACAGGCAAGGGGGAGGGCGGGAGGATGGAGGGGGTGATGAGAACTGTTGACAGGGTTTATTGTGTTGGCCCGTCAGCCGGTCCTGAGATTACCAAGGTGCCAAGGGCACCAGCATGAGCCATGCTCTGGCATCCCATCTGGTATTGGGCTTAGCCTCCGTCAGAGGTTGTCACAGTGGACGGGACAGCCTCTATACCAGCCTCCTTTCATGCACTGTCCCGTCCACTGTGACAACGCATGAAAGGAGGCTGGTATAGAAGTCTGACCACCGATGGGACACCTGTATTTTAAGCCACATCCGTATCCGTACTTGATTCAGACGGTCATTGAGTGCATGGCGGTGTATTTCCATTTTGCAAATTTAATGAAGATCTGTCTCCAGCAATAACAAACTCCTCCATTACCTTCAGGGAAATTTTTCAACATTCTAGTGTGGAAGTATCCTTTCTACCCCTCGAAGCAGTTCAATTATTCATGCCAGGCTTGTGAAATATTTAAGAAACAACATATTACTATCGGCGAGGTTAGAACTGGCACTGACATGAGAGGGGAACTTTTGAAGATCAGGATTCGGCTAAGTGTAGGTATTAGATGAAACGTGTTGTGAAATGCCCAAGGAATACTAGTCTGCCATTATTGAGATGTCGAGCATGCATGAAAACATGTTGGAATTGGATTAGATTTGAAAAACATGAAACTGATTCGGATGACTAACAGTACTCGGAGCTTATGCCGTGGTAGACTGACGGTTAAATCAGTTGTTGGCACACGGTAGCTATACGTACAGCCCCCTTAGAAAAGGCCAGAGGGTTCACTGGAGAGTCATTATCATACATGGTGTTTGTGACCGCCTGCGATGCAGAAACAAAGCCATTCAAATATAAATGACTCCACCGATATTTTACCGAGCTCTCTTTCTTTCATACTCCGCACACTCCTTGTGTCCAGGCCAGAGGCACGCAGGATGCGACGGAAAAGGTCATAAAAAGCACAGATATTATTTCCACAAGAGTGGCCAGTGTTTTTTTTTTCTGTGTATTCTTGATGCATGTGTCTGGGCTGCTGACAGGATCATGCTTATCCACTGGTCACACAGGGACCAAATAACTCTCATGCAGTGCTGCACAATCCCATGCTGGAAGATGACAGGAGCCCTCAGAGTAAAATCGATACACAGCCTCAAAGGATTCCTAAAGAACTTGCATAACTCTTGGTGAGATGAAACCACATGGGCCGGTGTGGCCCTGGTTACGCTGCTAAATCAGTGCTCTGAATGGCCCCTTGTTCAGCTCTATGTGTCATTTACACAGTGAGCTGTGAATGGCCACTTCTGTAAACCCTTAAGTAAGACAATAAGCCCTCCACCTCATCAAGAGTCCTTCAAAACGTTGAAGGAATAAAAGGATGCAGAGATAATGCATTTTCAACAAAGCCGTTTATAACTGATAATGAGTTTTAGAGTGTGTATTGTTTGCTTGCAAGCTTGCATTTTCTGAATAACAGGACTCTGATATGACAGGATGATAATGAATGTTCGTGTCGGAGAGCCCGTTGAATACCTGGATTGGCATGAATGCTGCTATCCCCGAGGATAATCACATGCTAATCTGAAAAGTTTCCTTCCAGTTCACATATCATTGCCATGTGGTTTTGTCTAGTTACAACATTAGATCCCTTTCTCTTTGTTGTCTATGCCCCCGCATTTGCGTGAGGCAAACTCTGAAAAGGTTTGTTTGGTGAGTTGCATGGGTATGTTACAAGTTGACCGATCAAATTGCCCATTTCATCATTTGTAAAGTTGACAGATCAAATTGCCCGTTTCATCATTTGACATGCTTGCTCATTCAAGAGTCTGTAAATTTGCACATCTGCTGAGCAAATACTAAGAACTACCAAGATCTATAATCAGACAACCACAGAACTCTTATCTCATGTGGTGTCAAACACCTGACCATGTCCTCAGTTCCCACCTGCCGACTCCAAAGACCAGAGGTAGGCTTCAACCAGGGACAATTGTCTGTCATTAATCAAGAACCCCTTCATTTGCCTCAGCTTGGCAAACAAGGATGTCCTGATGTCCTCCAAAGCAAGGTTTATTCTCACACATTAGCACTATTTGTTCTGCCTTTAAAAGGTTAAGGATCAATCGCTTTGCAGTGGACGGATCATGGCTTTCTGGCGTAATGCAGGAAGGGTCAGCCATAAAAGCTGTGATGTCAGGCTGTTTTTGGAGATGCAGCTCGAGGTTCTATTCTGGGATGACCAACCAATGATGTTATGCGCTATAAAAGGACAGATGGTGAGTTTACTGGAGGCTGAATATTTCCTTGACCAAGACTGCACCTCCATTGGCCAAAAATGTACATATATAGTCAATATCTGTATATAAATAACAAGACATTCACATCACCTACACATTCGCAGTTTACTTCTCTAATTTCCTTGACATTAACACTCTATTTAAAATGATACCATATGACCATATAACATGCCCCTGCAGACAGTGACGTGGTATTAACTTCCCTCACTGTAAATCATTTTTCCCTGTGGCCGCGTGGTTGAAAACCATGGGGACACTTTGAATGTTGTCCCACAGTCAATGGTGTCTTATAGACACACACAGTAAAACATGATGATTCATCCGAGGAGCTCATGTTAAATGTACCAAACCAATTGAAAAGTGTAAGAGCATTGCTTCCAATTCAACTTGTCATATTTCACTATTCCTTGTTCCTCGTTTAATAATATTACTTCCTCTCAAAGACAGAATAGTTATTGTTTAGGGAAGCATTGTCAGCACAATGGGTACATCTGTAATGTATGGAGCTAATATGGCAATATGGTCAAGCAGGGGAAGGTATAATCGTATCACTGAAAACTCTCATCAGCTTTTGTCTCAATTGAGGTTGCTAAGGCTGGACAATCTGATTGATTGCCAACACCGGTTTCATACTAAACTATTAGGGGGGACTCTGGAATGTCTTCAATCTGTCAATGTGGCACCATCAACAAAGATATTAGAATAATCTCAATCTCATGATGGTGATGGGGCTTCTTTTTCTATTTTTATTTTCAACAGAGGATGGGTAGGGAGGGGGGGGTTGTGGAGGGGGAGGTGGCATAATAATACAGATTATTTTGGGTGGTTTAAATATAGCACATGAGGAGATTTATGTGTGGAGACAAGCAATCTTTTGGTCGGGTTGCTTGAGTTGACACTTCAAAGGGTTGGTTCACTCTGTGTGTGTGAGCGCTGGTGTACAAAGCCCCAGTGAGCATTGCTGTGTAAAGGTTGCTGAACCACTGCCCGTTTTGTTGCTCCACCAACATTGTAATAGCCAGGATCTTTTTAACTGGCAGAGCATTGTGTGCAGAGCAGATGCCAATCGAAGGCAGGGGAGGTGAGCCAATACAATCTCACTTAATGGTTTACTTGTAGATGACTTTCAACAGTTTGCAAAAAATATTGGCAAATTAAGGATGTTATTATATTTATGTATTTTTGTATGGGGGGGGGGGTGAGTCAAATCAATTATGAGAAATATTGCCCACTTCAGAGAACTAATGATAACTGAACCAGAATGATTGTAACAAAATTCATTAAGCAATAAATTAATCACAGTCTGCCAATTTTTGTTCTGAGAGAATTTTCCGGAGAGGACCAGACAGAAGACGTCTCACCACAACCAATTCACCCGAGCTGCAACTGTTCATTAAGCTCCGAATCTCTGCGCCTGCTTATTAACGCGAGGCGTACATTAGCGGAACAAGCAGTTGAAGTCCATGGCGTGACTGGCTTCAGCATCTAACGAACACATTGACACGCCTTCGCACAATGGTCTCCAACTAGGTATGAAGACACAAAAGGCTACTTTACACACACAATGTAACTACAAGCTGCATGGTATACCAATGTGCATGACAGTAGCTGAATGATTTAGTTGGTTCACTTAAAGAACTTACCTGTCAACACTGATCACACACAGGGTCATAATGGAGGCTGTGCAGCACATTACGTCCATACCAATGAAGATATTGCAGAACACTTCACCAAAAAGCCACTGGCCCCCTGTTAGGTCCGTCACTATCACAAAGGGCATGACGACTATAGCCACGGAGAGGTCCGCCACAGCAAGTGATACTAGAAGATAGTTAGAAGGCTGTCTTAATTTTTTAACAACGCACACAGCAATAACCACTAAAGTGTTCCCCATTACTGTGACTGCGGTGATGATGGCCAGCATCACTCCGATAATTATCCTCTCTGCCTCGCCAAAATGAAGTAATTGCTCCCCGCATGACTCGTTCCACATGGCTGTAGGAGCGATGGTGATGAGGACGTTGTACAAATGCTCCAGAGTGCCATTGATAACTTCGGGAACATCCTCTCTCTTAATGAAAGTGGAATCGACGCCTGAAGTATTGAACATCACGGCGACGTTATCCCGGCGGCGATGCAAGGGACACCTCGCCAGAGTATTCCAATTACGCGCATACTTGATCAGGATGGATCGGATTTTGGTTCCAACAGTTGTTCATTTTTTCATAACCTATAACAGATTTTTAAAAAGCGGTGTGAAGCACACGCGCCCACTTTACCTCCGCTCCACTTTTGTCCAACTCAGTAGTAGCCTACACCTGCTCAAGAATCTAATTCGCGCGCCTCTCATAAGCGCAAGACGATTGAATCTATTGTGCGCACGCATGTAGCACAGACTGGTCGCCTTTCACTGAAATCTAATAAGGAATTCGAAAAGTAAACCGTTTTGACCACTGTATGCGTTTCCGTTTTGTGAGATATGAGATCTTTTTATTTTTTTAATCATTTGATGATGTTTTTTTGCATGTCCTGGCTTCCGGCTGATAACCAAAAATAAGAGAAAGCTGAATCACAAGTAGACTAAATATTTCCGGAAATGTTCGGCTAAAGATGAGTATTGATAATGCTTTGTAAATAAGGCAACATATTGAAGTAATTTCTAAAGAAGCATAGACATTTGAATCCTTTTAGAATAGCCAAACCAAACACATAGAAAGGTCGGATACTATAGGGAATGAGCATAATATGTTGTTAAATACTTTTTTTAATGGCATACCTAGCGCACATTCTTGGAATATGCCTACCCAGACATCTGCATAGGAAACCATATGCCATCCCTGGCTAAAATAGATCACTTCCATATACTTATAGACTATTCATATCTATATTTTACGTATACATAAGCCCTATGACGAGAAAAAAAAACCTCCATAAAACAATATTCTCATCAGTAATTTTGAACATCAGGTCACATGAGAATATCTCCTGACCTTTGCACAAAACAATTGGAAAATTCAGATCCAGAAATTCTGTAGGGAGACAGCACGGAAAGGACATTGAGAGAAGCTTTCCCAGGACATTGGGTATTTGTATTATCATCTAGGCAGAAACAGCTGTGGTATGTTAGCCCTCTAGGACAGGGGCGGAGGATGGAAGAAGGGAGGGGGGAGACCAGCGCTTCCCACAGACCACTGCTGTCACTCCCCCGGATGTGATCATCACTGCCTGGGGGTTTACTCACCATTACCCGCTGTCCAGGCTGATGGGCAGGCCGGTAATGATGATTGTCACATTACATTAACTCCAGTGACTGGTGATGCTAGCTCCTGGGCCAGCCTGCTGTCACTAAAATTGCCCCAACCACTGTGAGGACAATGTCACTGTATGGCATCAAAGAGATGGTACGCATTTCCATAAATAAATAAATAAATAAACTCAAGGGGCAGGTTGAGGGCTTGTGCAGAACAAGCTTTCAGCAGGAAAGTACCTTGTTAACTCCCACTTATCATGTAATAGACTAGAGCTGCAATTGGGGGTTTATTTTAAAGGGTTTATTTTTTTTGACAATTAACTTTAAGTTCTGTCAAGACAGTCACGTCTTCATTTAACCATTTATTGCAATGAAAATAGGTTTGTCTGGCAGTGTGGTTATATCTGAGGGGGTACTCCTGACCTTGGAGCATGGCTAGCATACAAGGACATACAATAACAAGGCAGGCAGTATAGCATATAAGATCCACTGGTGGCCAGGAATAATTTAAAACATAAAGTCCATAAAGTGGACTTTTTAACAAGCAAGCCAAAAGGCTTCACAGAGCATTGACAACATATTGTAGTGACGATACATAAGACATTATGGATGAGCTGGGGATGGTGGAAGGTGGCAGCAATTGCACAATACAGGTAAGTCTCACACATCATAAGGTATCATAAGGTATGATGTGTGAGTGAGTGTGTCTGGGTCTGTGAGTGCACACGGTATTCAAGTCCTCTGAAGGGGAAGGCCTGGAACTTAAATGATCACACCTGCAGTTGATTGCGTGAATGACATCAGCTGATGATGTGACGTGCTGCTCGGGTGCCCCAGCTTATAGATCGCTTTCATGGCTCACTAAAGACCGTCAGTCATTGTATCTTCTGTGCAGCCGGAGCATCTAAGGGAGATTTACAAATGTGTAGCACATCCACTCCTTTGTGGACAATCAGTCACCCCATACTCTCCACTCAGATGGCTCCAGGAATCAATTCTCTAAAACTGGGCCTCCCTGACAATGTCTTGAATTCATGAGTCAGCTCAATTGCATATGCTGTGTAAGTTTACAAACCACCTACAGCTTATTTGGCTGACACATGTTGTGGCCAATCAAATCCATTCTCCAGACCAAGTTTATTGCTGCACTTTTAACTCAGGTACAAATTATTGAGATTTCCATGGGAACTGGGTTTGGAAAAAGCAGATAATAACACTGTGTTTTCAAATGCGAACACTGAGTTAAATAAAAGTTCTGCACTGTTGACATAGAATGTGGTATGATTACCTGGGTGTATGCCCAATAAGCCAGATGAGAAGACAACGATAATTACGGTAATTTATTAATTTATGGTGATGGTTTGCTGAGAATGATGACCTTAAAGGCTGTGTCAGTTATACACCACACACTGATACTAATGCTGACTTGTTAAGCCTGTGCTGCTGTAAATGTGCCATAAATCATGAGTTAGTTTGTATGTAACGAAATAAAGAATATTGTAATTTTATTCTATGCCAAAAAGCAGCAAACAATGTGAGTAAGACGCACAGTGTTTTATTTGCTCGTTACCTGACCAAATACGTCTGTGAGCAGGGACTTGTAAATGCATTACTTTCTGGAAGACTGATTCAATTATTCTAGGAGGGACAAGCTGGGGGCAGAAAATCATCCACTTAATGCTTCTGGGAACATTTTTCTGATTACCTCAACAAGTCCAAAACTAATTGCCAATGTACTAAATTGCTGACCTGAAACCCACTATGAAAAGTATGGTCCACTCATAAAAATAGAAAGAAAAACTGTTGCATTGACAGAAGCTTTAAAGCTTCTCTTACCTAAATTAACTTTTGATTAAGACAGTGTTATGGTCCAGTTTTTGTCTTAGCCTGATTGATTTGACGTGGCATTGGTAAGAATATGGTAATATCAGTGCCTTGGAATGTAGCTAAATGAAATGCAAAGAGGAAAACAGCAGATTTAGGCCTACTGGGCAGTGGCATCTGCGTGTGTGTGTTACCACAAATATTTCCTAATATAAACTCAACATTCAGTTGAATTACACGGTTCAATTTGCCTACAACTTGCAATCTGGCATAACCTCAACCGCAGACGAAACAAATCTTTTAGATTCACAGGCGGTTCTGGCCTGGGGGTGTGGTCAGGTCAGTTAGTCTATTTGGCACTGCCTTTCCTACTCTGCACGACATTCTTATAAGGAAGTAAGGACCCTTTATATTACATACCATACCACATATTTACCACAAATGGATAAAATAGTGTTTGAAGTTGAACATATAGAATTGAATTCGAGCAATGTAATATGTGTTAATGACACGAACACTGTTTTAACGCAATTTTAATAAACTAGCAACGCAACACCAGCTTTTTTTGCTAACCAGGCATTTGTTATGGCTAGCATCAAACACAATTAGTTACACGTGTATTGAAGGTTTTAATAAAAAAATATCTAAATTTTGCCTTTGTGTTCTCTATGTAATATAAAATGAATGCAACTTGTTTTGAGACTGTCACATCTTATTTTCTGACCCGAAAGTATGATCGATCATTCAGCCAAACTGCTCGGCCAATCGAGCACTCCATGCACCGAGTGAATGTAGAGACAGTGTTGATATTATGTGCGTGCGTGCGCGCGCGTGTGACTGGCACAAATTGCTATTACGGTTGATTGGTCGCGCGCATATCAACAGTTCAACGCAATATTCAATCAGTGCATGGATGAAGTGTGCGTGGTCGAGCTGCGTGGCGAAAAGTTCATATTATTCTGTCTTGCATTAATTTACTCAAAAGAAAAATCGTCTTCCCTCGTTCCCGAAGTATACATCACTTTGTCTCTACTTGCTGGGCGAGAGCCTGAGTCTGTGAATTTGGAACGAAGTTCGTTGTTTTAATAGATCATTTTGGACGTTGATGAGCCAGTTAAAGCATTCGACTGCACTAAGGGAAAACCGTCGAATAAAGGTTTGGTGTGCCATTTTTAATGCTACGGCGGTTATTTATTTATTTTGAATTAGCATTAAACCGTAGCTAGCGAGTTGGCTGGATTTTTTCATTGCATGTGCTACTAAATAGATGCTAGCTACTGTAGCACCTGTCAGCAACTACATTTTCAAGTTTCGTTAGTGTGGGTTTTTTCACAACTAAATAGCAAAGCTGCATCTGTAACACATGATGAAGATGGGACTTATGTCAAAATTAATCAGTAACTGAGTTATAAAAACTGCCCACGAGACCAGCTAATTGGCTTGTTGGAAAAATATGTCCCCGTGACTTGGCCAACTAGCTTCGCGCATTGTTGTCCTTGGAATGGTGGAAGGTCATTGCCGTCGCAAATAAGTCAGTTTGTGACTCATTCGTTGTTAATTAATTTGCCATACAGTGTGTGCATATGGTTTGAACGGTCTTAATTTGCTTTCCACAGACTACTGACTAGATTACTCTTCAACTTGGTGTTATGGATCCAAATAAGCCTCAGTTCCCAGGCCTTCCTGGTGCGAGCCGCATGCCTTGGCTGCAGCCTCAGGGGCGGGGTCTACCGACCGACGACCCCGCTGTAGGAAGAGCCAGAGGCCTCTTGTTTCAGTCACAGCCACCTGTTGTAGGGAGAGCCAGGGGTTTCACCACCCTGGGTGATACACCACCAATGCTGTATGGAAGAGGAGTGTCTCTCCCTGTGGCTGAGCCTGCTGTTAGTTTCGCCAGGGGGTTGCTAACGCCATCTGATGACGGAGGACTTGGTTGCGCCAGAGGGTTCCTACTTTCTGCAGCTATACCAACAGTCGGAGTTGCTCGAGGGGCACCTCTTCATGGTCCGGAGGTTCCCCCTGTGCAAGCCCCTCCAGGTCAAACCGTCACGCAAGACGTGTCGGAAGAGATGCCAAGTCTGCAAGTTGAAGAGGAGGTAGTGAAGGTGAGTGATGTTTATGGTCTGGGGTTGATGATACTGACTATACAGTCCATTTTTAAGCAAATATGTGACAATGTAATTTTGGGACAGGTTCAGATGCCAACCACAGGCCTAGGTTCAACTCTGGTGTCCATGTTCCGGGACATAGGCATAGACCCGTGTAAGACATCATGGGGCCGGGGAGTTCCCCCACTGGGTAAGTATTTAAAAGACCTGAGATGTTAGAAATGTAAGTCTTCTGAGTTCATGCTGGGAAGTGGTTACTTTGATCTCTAACTGAGTGAAAGTTAGACAGAGGGCTGTTGAGTGTTCGGGATGTGGATTATACAGAACATTGGATGAAAGTGGGAAAATGTAAGCGCTTGTGACTGGTTTTAATGGAACAAACCATCTCCGGGAGGTGGTATGCTTTAGATTTGCCCTCACAGCTTGTCTCCAAAGTGCACACCATCAACATTTTAAGATGGAATAAAATAGTTATTGATGCTTTTAAAAGATTCAAGGAAGGAGTGCTCTCTGATGTGTGACTGTAAGACATTACATACATGTGCTGAATCCCCATGCTCGGTACAGGGAGAGGGGCAGTCGAGTTCAAACAGACAGCCCCTGAATGTGTGGTCGCCTTCCCGAGGGCAGATGGACCACTAGAGGAGGCGATGGGGAGAGGCAGCAGGTATGAGGCTGGGAGACCACAACGTGGGTGTGCATCTTATATTCTCTCCTAATGTCAAGACGGGACCAACTGCTTCGGTCCTCGAAAGCTTGGCAGTAATGGATGTTGTGGAGTGCATCATTCATACAGAGTACATTATGATCCTTTTCCTATACATCCCTTACATGACTTTATATAATTTTTGAATGACGTCTTTTTGACCTACATCTATGTTTTCAGGCTAGTGGGGATGGAGTCATGCTTTCATTGTTACTATTTCATTTTCATGAAATGTATGAGAGGCTGTCGTAGACCTATCAATTGCACGTACAATTCCTGGATATTTCCTTTTTCGAAATGCAAAAACACTTACTGTGATTACTGCTGTGTACTCATAGATCAGAGTTATAGAAAATAAATGTCAAGTTAGATGCTATAATACGATTAGTTATTATATACCAGTCATTTAGACCAGCCTTTCAATGGTTTTAGTGGTAGGTTATATGTCTGTGGTTTGAGCCCTTGACTGCAGATGGCATGAGGTCGCCGGTTCAAATTCTACCACAGTACTGTACTTCGAATCGGGACAAAAGCATCAAAGTGAATACATTACATTTCAGGTCTACATATATGAATAGATAAATAGTACAACGTGTTTGTATGCAGCTTCACTGGCAGTGGTGCGCAATCTAAGATGGTGGGGATCGGAAGAGCAGGAATGCCACCGATGGGTGTAGGGAGAGGGCACACTGTGGCAGCTGCTCTCCCCCCTGGCCCTACCCTGCTTCCTGCCCCTGCTGCCTCTCTTACGCCCCCTCCCTCCCCCCCGGACGAGGCCCTGCAGCCCCCTGGTAGCTCACCATCCAAGGGCGAATTGAAGATCGAGGCTAATCGGTAATAAGCACACAGTATAATTACAAAACGTGGCTTATGCTGCAATCTTTAAGTAAACATATAAATGACCAATAGTTACAGTTAAATCCTCCTGAATTGAATTGGGGGTGGGGGGGTTGTGTGTGTTGAACAAATATTTCTCTTCTTGCAGTGCTCCACTGCATAAGGCTGGCACAAAAGGAACTCCGTTGACCATAGGGTCCAACCACATCCCCATAGCCTGCCGGAATGAGGCAGTCTATCAATACCACGTCACTTTCACGTCAGTATGGAAAATAAAACGCTTTAGCATGGTTATCGTCTTAATTCTCAATATCAATCATTAACTGTTGTAAACGTTCTTGGCTCTAAAATGCAAATGCCTGGCGGGCTAGTGGAGGTAGGGCACCGTGGACCTGGGTGGATAAGATATGTAAATTCCTGTCACTTGAATATTCATTTTCAGACCAAATGTGGAATCCATGGGAATGCGGTTTGGCATGATGAAAGAACACCGCTCGACCACCGGAGAGGTCGTGGCGTTTGACGGCTCGATTCTCTACCTCCCTGTGCGGCTCGATGAGGTAGGTGCCATTCCCATGCATTACCCATGAGCGGCTGAGATCTGGATGGCAAAACACCGCCCGAGCTTTGTGCTTGAGCGGGTCAAACTGCATCTCCTTGTGTGTGTGAAGAGAACGTTTGAACCCGTTTGCGTCACTGTTTCACTCGGAACAACTGATGTCAACCTGTGAAGAGAATAACAGCGTCCTGTCAAACGTTCCCCATGTTCTCCACCAGGTGGTTAACCTGCAGGGTGAGAGACGGACCGACAACCAGGAGATTGCGATCAAAATCCAGATGACTAAGATTTTGCCGCCCAGCTCAGATCTCTGCATCCCTTTTTATAACGTGGTGCTGAGGAGGTAGGTCGGGGAGGGATGCATAATAGCTCAGTAGTAGAGCATTAGCCCTAGATGTCGCTTTATATGAAAGCTTCTGCTGAATGAACAATGAATACAGCGTGGCCACCTCATTAATCAACATCTGACCTCACAGCAGTCCAAGAAATTCAGAAGCTGGTCTAAGAAATAAGGGAACTACGGTCTATTCTCTGCGGGAAAGCTGTGTTGAGAGCAACCATGTTGTCTTTAATTAGCTAATTTCTTTCCTCTTTGTTCACCATGAGGAGTCATATTCAATGTGTTCGCTAAGTAGCTTCAAGCTAAAACATGCTCCCTTGAGAGAGGCCTCTACTGTTTTGTACAAAGCCAGACTTCTTTTGAAATGGTGTACTTCCTCTAAATCCTAAAAGCCCTTCACTGAAGAACTAATTATCCTTATCAAATATGTAACCTTATCCAAAAACAGATTTGATTTCTGTTCCAATATGTTCAATTAGGGTTACAAGCAAGACTTTCATCTCCCCTCCTTCTCCCTTGTGTTTTGTCAAGGATAATGAAGATAATGGGACTGAAGTTAGTCGGCCGGAATCATTACGATCCAGAAAGCGCAGTCATTCTAGGAAAACATCGGTGAGCACTTGATTTGGATTTCTCCCCCTCAGAGAGAACTTGTCTGCTTTTGTAACGTCCAGGAGACTGATGTGCTCACTCCAGCCCCCCTGGTGTGTGTCTGCTCTCCCAGGCTGCAGGTGTGGCCGGGGTACTCCTCGTGCATCAAGCACACGGACGGAGGGCTGTATCTGTCCGTGGACGTGTCGCACAAAGTCCTGAGGAACGACTCGGTCCTTGACGTCATGTACGATGCACCCTATTCACACTGATGTCGTGGCAGCTCCGTGAAGAGCTACTTCTGAAATTTTGCATCTCAGTGATTCTGCACTGTGGATCTTATTCATGACGCAAATCCTTTTTTTCTTTTTCTTCCTGGAATGCTTTTGTTGTGACGGCCATGACTGGGGTTTAGATATACGAGTTGTATGTTCATGCAACATTGAACAAGCATTGTGTCTGTACCAAGTTAGGGTTAGTCACACATTTCAAGACGGCTTATTCACTGGCATCCATAATTGAACACTCCACACAATATGCTCCCACAGAGTACTGATTTAGAAAACGCACACTCC
>NC_090073.1:5130236-5196050 GCF_038355195.1 Osmerus mordax | reverse complement strand
AAAAAAAATAATCAGAAAAACGTGCAATTATGTGTCCTACTGTGCACACATGATCATTATGGCAAGGGATGAGTGGGCCCAAACATTACACTATATGGGGGGGGGGGGGGGGGGGTCTATTTGACGATGCTTATGTTATGTTGTTATGATCCGCGTGGTGCACTCCGTTAATGGTGGCAGGAATGTCTGTGATCCCAACCGTAGGGAAGGGATGCGGGAGGCGGGGTACAGGGAGTCCCTGTGGCGAAGGCGTCCGTTAGAATCTGGACTGCATTACCGTGCAACTCTTCCTCCCTCCTGGTCTCTCTGTCCTCCTCCGTGCCAACTGCTGCGCGTCTCTCCAAGTCGGATTATGCCATGTAACTTTAACGGGAGACACCGAGAGACTTATTATCTTCGCTGTTGGAAGCTGTGACTGAACTTGCACACGAGCAAGGTCCAACGACAGATTGATGCACGAGCTGTCTGCTACTTTGGGTTTTGAGTCGTTGTTAACTAGCTGCGCGCGAGTGGACGTAACCTCTCCATTTCCCTTCTCTGTCCAGCTGCTGCCTCGCGATGCTCAACGTTTACCTTCCTGTTATCTTAGGTAAGTAGGAAGAAATAATAGAAAGAAGCAAATACATATTTAAAGAAACAACGCAACGTGTTGCTCCGTTACGCAGCCCAGACCTCTGCGTCACGCAGGGTTTGGGTTCCAGTTGGAGTTGAAGTTCCGTTAGTTTACTGTTTTTCTACCGTTATCCCAACGCTTCATTATGGTCAGATGCTGAGATCAATGTACGATGAATTGTGTTGAGTGGATAGCCAACTGTACTTTGGAGTAACACTATTCCTAGCAAACGCGCGGAACATTTTCTTGCACAATTTTCTTAATCTTGTTCTTTACCCCCAGTTTCTCTGTTGAGTGGGTTAGTATGGGCTCAGCAACAACTTCTGGCCGGCTCCTGTAACTTCGAGCAGGGCACCTGCGGCTACACGTCCGACCCGGCCTACGCAAGATGGGCCAGAAACGAGGAAGGTTGGTTGGAAAACTAAATATATGAATTGCATGTTAAAAGAAAAAACGTATTCTGCATATCATTGCTGCCAATTGATTTAAAGATTACGAATCGGTTTGCATCTAAATGAACCATGCATTCACCCGCATGAAGGCCTACATCTGATTGTTTTGAAACAGTATGGCGGGTGTGGGGTGTGAAGCTGCTGACGTCGGCTGCTCTGTCAGCCTCTACACCCCTCCTCTCTGCATAACCGGTTGGCATAGTGATTCAGTGATTGGAAGAGAGAGAGTGAATGAAAGTGTGTGTGTGTGTGTGTTTGTATGAATGAGGGAGAGGGGAATGAGGGGGGTGTTTGTGGTTAGAAACACACAGACAAGACTAGCATGGAATGTTAATGAAGCATTATTCACTTGAGGTCAGATGTTCCATGCATGCGGTTCTGCAGTGTTCTGAAATGCTGAAGGTGTTATAACACTGTAAGAAGTCAGATGTCTGCAAGTACTGTACGGTTCTGGTCTTCACACACACATATATATATATACACACACACACACACACACACACACACAGAGAGATAGAAAGAAACAGAGGAAGAAACGAAGAGCGAGAGTGGGTCAGAGAAAGGGAGAGAGAAAAACATAAACAGAGAGAGAGAGAGAGAGAGAGAGAGAGAAAGAGGGAATTTGAGGCAGCTATGTGCTGAGAGATGTATGTCCACACACACACACACATGCCCACACATACTCCACTCAATTTAATTTTTCCACCATACGTGTAGAACCCTCCTATTCCCTGGGGGCCCAGCAGGCAGCACCCCCAGGAGCTGCTCTGGTTTGCGGTCATCCTTCTGAGGTGTTTACATTTGCCCTCTAAAAATAAGTAGCGATGTTGTAGAGTTGTCTGTGCCATCTCGCTGCCAAGCTGAGCTGTCTGTATAGTTTTAGACCCACTTATTGTAAGTTACTGGCACGGTGTCCCCTCCCTCCCCTCCCCCTCCCCTCCCCTCCCCTCCCCTCCCCTCCCCTCCCCTCCCCCTCCCCTCCCTCCCCTCCCCTCCCCTCCCCTCCCCTCCCCTCCCCTCCCCTCCCCTCCCCTCCCCTCCCCTCCCCTCCCCTCCCCACCCTCCCTCCCTCCCTCCCTCTCCCATCTCCGTGACTAGAGATAGACCTCCACTTCTCTGAAATCGAGAACAGGAGCGTTCACACTAAGCACTAACTAAACACGAAAGGAGAGCCAGAGCGCGACAGGCCAGATGAAGAGTCGCCGCCTAAGACGGGAACGCGGGGCGGCGTTCCGCCAGCACACCGTCGGGGATGTCAGCGCGGCTGGTTAGATAGCTGGCCAGCGGCGGCGAGCTATTCCCAACCGGGGCCATTAATATGGTCGTAAAAAAACCGCGACTGGGCCACGGTGCGCCGTGTTTTCTGTTTGGTTTCCACGGTAACGTAGGACGGAGCGGTTGTTCCGTGGTTGAGAGATGGATGGAAGTCATTCTAGGAAGTGGTCGTTAGGCTGTAGCCTACTGTACTTGCAGAGCAGGGGACCACTGTGAGGAAAGAGTGCCTAAGATAAAGAAAAATATTTCAAGTAGAATAAACAGGCAATAGGCCTACGGATGACATTGGTCTTTTTTGGCAAGCTCACCCTTCAAAGACCACCTAGCCAACCAATGTAATCCGTAGGCCTGTTTTGTTTGCCTAAGAGATTATTTCTCTTGATTTCCCAACGAAAAGAAACGGTAAACGCTTGTCTGAGTAGAACGGAAACAGTCAGCAGGTTCTTCCTCCAGACAAAAATGTGTTGCGGGGCTGGAGAAGGTGATGATGAATGATGACGAGCGTTGCCAACCCATCCCCCTCTGCGACCAAAGCCGCCTGAGCTTGGCTGTCAAGACTGTAACAGCTGCAGGGAGAACAGTCTAGAAGCGAGACAGAGTCATCAGACAAGACTCTGGTCTTTGTCAAGTCTGCCACCGCAAAGGTGCTGATGAGCACTGACTGAAATGACTCAGCACCCAACGTAAACACACTCACACACACACACACACACACACACACTCTCGCCGTGAACACATACACACACAGACAGACGCTGAGACAGCGTGTTGTGATACACTGCAGGTCACCTGGTCAGGTAGGTCACGCTTCCTCACCCTAGCCTGTCACCGGGGGTAACCGTCATTCTAGCCTGTCACCGCTGGTTAGCTTAGAAGCTAGCCAGACGCCAACCGCCTTTTACATATGATATTTACGACACACGCGTCACGTCACACCGCTCAAGGGCTGCGCTGTGAGAAGATTAAAGTCTGTTTCAAGTTGCAATGTGATACCCCTTGTCTGAAGTTCACAGCTAATGTTGTCACCATAGAAACCCTCAGAAACACCTCATTAATGATCCAAGTAGGCTACCTTATACCTTAGCTGTTTGTATATAACTGACACCTCATGCACTCACTGATAAGAGGGTTTAGTGGTTTAAAATGAATCCTTGGCACATGATGTAATTAGTCCTTCATAGGCCTTGAGCTAACAGGTGGGATTAGTAATCAAATACTTCTTCAGAAGAATTTATTAGTAGCCAGCCATCAATTTTTTCCCCCTCCTTTCAATATCTCAGCCATTCAGAATTCTCAGTATGAAAACTGTATTCCAAGAGTTTGAAGTCAGCCTAAATACAGCAGATTACCGATTCATTAGTCCATGACAGACTCGGCGTCTGGGTTAGTAGCAGCTATGTGATTGGCCGGCACTCGTCCAGGCCTACGCTTCCAACCCAACCTGTTGGAAATGTTTAGAGTGGAGCAGCCTTGAGGCCTTGCCAGATGAGAGCAACAGGAGACCCCTCCACTCAGAAGAGCTGCTGTTCGCTACGGCAGGAGACCCACCAGGAGACACGCAGAAGGAAAGAAGACAGAGAGGGAGAGAGAAAGAAAGAGAAATAAGGAGACTAAAAGAGGGAGGGAGAAAGGGAGGGAGAGAAGAGAGGAGAGGGAGAGAGAAGAAGTGAGAGACAGGGGAGGTGCGGATACTTTTGAAGCGGGGGGTTGAGGATAGGAAGAGTGCTTGAGATGAGTCGTCAAGCCATCTGGAAGGAATCTTTTCCACTGTCAGAGTATCTGAAAACACTTCCCGGGGTCGTAAAGTGACCAGCAAAACAATAACACAGTTACAGTGTAGTCTTGTCTGTCTAGCAGCACCAGGGGTTGTGGAGCATCTTGGGACATGGCTAGTTTGGCTAGTTTGGTTCCACTCCTTCCAAGAAAATAAGTCTTTCTAGCTGTCTGTACAATATGTGGTTGGCTTGGTTCTACTCCATTGACCATTATTTTCTTTTATTTATCACTTTATCTCCTAGTCCCTTCCTCTCTCTATTTCTTTCCCTCTAATATTGGTGGTTTTAGCATATAGGTTTTGTGCTGATGAGTGCACTATTGTGCTCCGGACAGTAAATTATATGTTGATGTCAGCTTTGAGAGGAGATCACGTGTACACAATATAATTTTTGTTTCTCTCCCTCTCCTCCTAAACCTCCCTCCTTTCCGCCTCCTCTAACCTTCCTTTTCCTCCTCTCCCTCTCCCTCTCCCTCCTAACCCCTCCCCGGTTCTCCTCAGGGCGTTTCATCACGGCGGAAGGCTCCGTCCTGAGCGGTCAGGGGAAGGCGGTTCTGGTGAGCCCGGTTCTGGACCAGCCGGACTGGAGCTGCCTGCGCCTGGTGTACCAGATCACCGGGGCCGGCTCCCTGCAGCTGCACCTGCGACCTGAGGGAGACAACTTCGACTACGCCCTCTGGAGCGCCAGCAAGCCCTCCGACAGCTGGCTCATCGCCAGCATCGACCTGAAGAACTCCTCCACCGCCTACCAGGTGTGGTTGTGGAGGAGTTGCCGGGAGAGAGAGAGAGGTGGAGGGAGGGAGAGGGGGACAGAGAGTGGGGTTGGGAAAGAGAGAGACACTGTAGGTGGGGTGGAGGTGGGAGAAAGAGATGAAAGGGTGAGAGTGTGGTGAGGGGGTGGGAGAGAGATATTTAAGGGGTGAGAGAGGGGTTGGGGTGGGAGTGAGGCGAGTGAATAGAGAGAACAGACTCTATGGTGTGAATACCTGGAGGAAAGACATCATCTTTAGTCAATGCTGGTTAGAGAGAACGTTGCAACTCATTATGTTAGAGAAGAGCTAAGTTAAATACAGGCTAGGGGTTTGAAATAGAAATGTATAGGCCTACAAAATTATCAACAGATCTAAGTCACGGATTGTTTATCGGAGATTATAACAGTACGATCTTGTCTGAGTGAGCTTCTTTCTAAACGAACGTCAAACTATCCAGTCTGCCGCCAAGAGCTGCACTGGGACGGCATCACGAGGAAGGCGAAAGCAGCTTGAAGATGAATCGCCTGTCGAGAGTCTTCCTTACTTACTGTCGCCACCTCCAAGAGTAACCGAGTGCAGTTTGGCTGTGGTTAGGGTAGGACCCCCCGGGGTCATCCGTCAGGGGCCAGCCACACCGGAGGGACGGGGAGAGTCACCCTCCCTCCTCAACGTAAACCACCTGGCTGGAAACGTGAGGTTGTTTTACAAGCGAGTGAATTATGGAGGGATTCAACTTAGGGGGGGGGGGGGGGGGGGGGGGGGGGGAGGGAGGGGGAGGGAGGGGGGGGTGTTCCATCACACACGTTGTCATTTTGAGTAATGAAGTAGCGCTCTTATGTTTTCAAGGTGCAAAGTGTGTTTGTCTTTAAAGCGCTGAGGTATGGCCCCGTGGTTCCGATATCTGGGGGTTCGATCTTTGGGATGAGGTGCTCGTGCTGCTGTCTGCAGGGACTAATGAGCTCCGCGGAGACAGCCTCTGTCTCCGGTCCTGTGATTTACAGTTAAAAGGGGTTCGACAGGGGTCACGGATAGGGCGGGGGGGGGGCCAACCACAGGGGGTTCAAAACTGTTGTTTTCTTCATAGTCGGTTCGGGTGGGTTTGATGATGGAAGATTCCCTGCTAACCTGCTGTTCACTTGTATCTTCCCTTCCCCTGTTCCTCACTCCTGTTTCTCCACTCCAACCTCCCGTCACCTGCTTCCCTCTCCTCTGTCCTGCTAGATCTTGATGGAGGGGTCGGCCTACAGAGGAGCCGGGCAACAGCGTGGCCATTTTCGAAATCCACATCGTCTCCGGCTACTGCCTAGGTCAGTGTTCTTGTCTGAGGCTGAGGAACCAGCGTCACAGCTGAGAGAACAAACACACATGGAACTCTAGAATGACCTACATTCTAGAACTGTCGACACTCCAGAACTCTTATTCCATACTGTATATCATTACCTATCCATATACCTGTTCCACGTGGAAAGAAATAAACATGGGATGCATCTATATTCATCAAAATGACACAGCGATTCCAGTTGAGACGGTTATGGTTCCTTCCAGAGTGTAACTTTGAGGAGCACCATCTGTGTGGCTATAGCAACCACTGGAACCCCAATGTGAACTGGTACGTGGGGAGGAAGTCTGGCCAGAGACCCTCAGTCCAGTCTGCCTGACGACCACACCATGAACAACCAGAGAGGTACACACACACACAAAGACACACACACACGCTGAATCATTCGGATACCGTTTGAACATATGTTTAAACGACTGTTTATCTTGAACGCATCTCTGTTGTTCTACTTTTTCTCCCTCCCCCGACATTCACACACACACACCAGGCCACTATATGTATGTGGACTCCGTGTACGCAAGCGATTCCAGGAGGTGGCCAAGCTCACGTCTCCCATGAGCACCACCCCCATGGCGGGCTGCCTGTCCTTCTACTACCAGATGGGACCAGGAGAGGGGCAACATCTTCTCCGTCTTCACCCGGGACCAGCTGGGCCACTACGAGGAGCTCTGGAGGCCCGAGGTCTACGCCACCTCCTCCTGGAGGCTGGTGACGGTGGACATCAAGGCTCCGCACCCCCTGGAGGTCAGTCGGGGGGGGGGGGGGGGGGGGGGGCGTTTGCCGGGGGTTGCTGTGCCTCTCCTGGCTGGATACGCGCTCCTCTCCTTTTTTGTTCCCCCCTCTCTCGTTTTCCTCCCTCTCTTTGGCCGCTTTCTCTCTGGTTTGTGCTCCTCTTTGCTCGCCTCCTCTGTGTTTTTCTACTCTTCGAGCTACAGCCCCCGCTCCGCTGTCTCTCCTCTCTTTCGTCTAAGAAGGATATAAATAGGCTGACGTGAGGATAGCAGGTTATTGATGGCTGGAGACACGCGGCTAGAGACTGTAGTCCAGAGTTCCGATCAGGCTTCAGAGAGAAGATTCTGGAGAGAATATTCTCGTCCCTCTGCCACTTTCAGGCCCATTTGACTCGGTGAAAATGAATCTGTCTTAAGAAGAGATAAGGAATGTGGACGGAAAGTATTTTTGTTTGTCAGGTCTTTCTCTCGTGTTGGTTTCCATGGAGAGCTCCGGAGTTCAAATTGTTTCCGTGCGGGTTTGTGTGGAAGAGTCAGCTATGTGCTCTCAGAAGAGTAGTCCTGTGTCCATTTTTACTTGTGAATAAATATGTAGGATCAGGATGTGTGTGTGTGCGTGTGTGTTTATGTGTGCGTGTGTGCATAAAGACCAGTGTAAATAAATCAGACCGAACATGTGCCACGCCTGAGTTTCTCCCAGATATCCCAGCGCCCCCAACCCCCCCCCCCCCCCGACACACACACACACACGAAAGCACCCACACGCTCCCAGACAAACTCACACACCCACACGCTTCCTTCAGGTTTATTATGAGGCATGTTTCCCGACGACTCGGCCATTTCCTCAGCGGTTTCACACCTCAGCCGGAGATGTCATGGAACAGCAGAGAGGCTTATGATGCAGGCTCAGAGTCTGGCTCAGCTGCTGCAGCTGCAGTCTGGTCCTCTCAGTCTGCACACAGGTCACATGGTCTGCCACCCACACGCTCCCAGACAAACTCACACACCCACACGCTTCCTTCAGGTTTATTATGAGCATGTTTCCCCGACGACTCGGCCATTTCCTCAGCGGTTTCACACCTCAGCCGGAGATGTCATGGAACAGCAGAGAGGCTTATGATGCAGGCTCAGAGTCTGGCTCAGCTGCTGCAGCTGCAGTCTGGCCCTCTCAGTCTGCACACAGGTCACATGGTCTGCCCCGCACCCTGCTCTGGCCCTCTCAGTCTGCACACAGGTCACATGGTCTGCCCCGCACCCTGCTCTGGCTCTCTCAGTCTGCACACAGGTCACATGGTCTGCCCCGCACCCTGCTCTGGCCCTCTCAGTCTGCACACAGGTCACATGGGCCCCATGCTCACGTTCCCGTCTAAACCTGAGAGGGCCTCTGCTTGTACTCTCAAGGTGACGTGGTTGTAATACGCTTTAGGGGGAGCTAGCCACGGAAGCTTCCAGAAACACACCAAGCTCTCCAGTTGAGTAAATCACAAGAGTTTAGTCTGGGACAACCAAGGTTAAACCTAGTAGGATATTGGGAAGTTTGATGTCCTCAGCTTGATGGCAAAGTTGCCCATCTAATAAATGCAGTGTGTGTGTGTGTGTATGCGTGTGTGTGGGTGGGTGTGTTTCAGGTGGTGTATGAGGTTGCCTTCAACAGTGCCAGAGGAGGATATGTAGCCATAGACGACATCTCCTTCTCCCCTGAGTTCTGCCACACTGACACAGGTGAGGGGACTGAAGGGAATGGATGAATGGATGGACAGATGAATGGATGATTGGTTATACAGATAACCAGTTTATTAGTTGAACAGATGAATGGAGGGATGACTGGACAGATACATAAATGATTGGAAGTAATATTTTGTTGGCCAGAACTCTGGAACAAGCCTTGCCAGACTGCAGATATTAGGCCAGTTATTTCCATCCTCCATTATCCTCCTCTTTTGTCTTCTACTTTATCTTATCTGGCCACTCTCTCTCACCCTAACTCAGACCAAGGTTGCGTTGTGAGTCATAAACACAGGTTGCCATGGAGACATGTGGACTCACATCTGTGTCGTTCCAGAGCCCACGTTTGACCCGTCCGTTGCCGACTGTGACTTCGAGGAGGGCCTGTGTCGGTACTACCAGGAGAGGGTGGAGGGGAAGGTGTGGACCACGGTGACTGTGAAGCCCAACGCCTACAGGATTGGAGATCACACCACAGGGACCGGTCAGTCTCACCCCGCTGGTTAAACACTGTGTCGCTGATATCCTCCCCTGGTGGTGAGGATATGAGGGGAGCTGATCCCCTCTATATTTACGTATTTACTCGTATTATGGACGAAATACTAACCACCCTTCTGAACCGGAGCTGGACAAACCCGCTTACTGTAACTCTCCGTGTTGAGGTCTCCTAGCATGACATTCTCTGCCCCCTCCACCCCCCTCTGCTCCAGGCTCCTTCCTCCTCGCCAACACCCGTTTCACATCGCGCCCGGGCTACGTGGGCCGCCTGCACGGGCCGTTCCTGCCGGGGGACCACAAGTACTGCCTGCGCTTCTACTACGCGCTCCACGGCTTCCTCAAGGTGGAGAACGCCCTGGTGCTGTACCTGTACGACGAGAACAACGTGGCCCTGGAGAAGGTGTGGACGCTGGCCGACAGCACCAGGGACATGTGGAACCAGGTGGACATCACCTACATGAAGCCCATGCCCACCAAGGTAACACTCGCCGGGGATGGGCGACGGCTCTGGGATGGGTGGATGGATGAATGGAAAGAGGCAGGTGGGTGGAGGTATGGATGGAGGTGGATGGAGGTATAGATGGAAGAATGGGTGAGTGGAAACGGGACAAATTAGGACTTGTGTTCCCTAACCCTTCCTTCCTATCTTCCTTCCCACAGGCGGTATTTGTCAGTATATGTAAAAACTTCTGGGACTGTGGGCTGGTCGCCATCGATGACATCACCGTGACCATCGGAGACTGTCGAATCACTGAAGGTAAGACAAGTCAGCTGACCTCAAGGATGGGCGTGGCCTCAGATACAAACCAAAAGTCCCAACCTTGGAGTCAAGTCTGTAAGACATGATGTATTGGGGGGAAATGTCCATGACAGCCCTTGTGTGTAAATGTGGGTGTTTTTCCTGCACAGGAAAGGGGTAAGGTTCAAGAGACATAAATACCTAATCTGGTCTATTCCCAGCAGCTCAATACTGGGATGTTGTGGTTGCAATCTTTATTTGTTTCAGCAGCTGACAACAGCTGAAAGACTGGGCTGGGCCCTAGATTTGAAACTGTCCCTATTTATAAACTTTTAAACGCTCAGTCACTGTGGAAACCATTTAGCCTCTATGAGAGACTGTAATTACATGGGCAGTTCTGGCTGGCTGGCGCAATGCGTCCTGTAGTAGTAGCGGCCAAACACCAATCGCAGCCTTCACTGTGATTTGGGATCAAGGTTGATATGAATGGTGCTGAGAGCTATGATGTCAACCAGCAGCAACTGTTTTATAGGAATCAGTTGTGTTCCCGTCAACACTGCGAAACACAGTCCTCCTATTTCACCCCACATCCTGCTGTCTATCCTGTGCGCCGTCTCTGCTAAATAAACTCGACACTGTGTACATATTCTTTTACGGAAACACACACGTGAACTTGGTCAGACCAAACGAACCTATGGGAATTTCCTTGACAATGTTCTCAACGCTACATGATCCATCATGCCGCGGGTCCAGTTCAACTGATTCCTAACAGCAGGTTTAGCCAGTTCAGCGTGCCGTGTGTTGCAGGGCGTAAGGGCAAGCAGCCTGGCCAGTGCGACTTTGAGACAGGGGACTGTGGCTACAGCCAGGACCGCGAGGGGGACAAGGGGGACTGGCTCCGAATCCGAGGCCAGTCCCCCACCTCCTACACTGGGCCCCGGGGGGACCACACCACAGGGGTGGGTAAGTCACACATTCGGAGCTCATTTTTAATACGAATGTTCATTTATACATGAATTCATTACCCTCGTTGAGCCATTCATTACCCTCGTTGAGCCATTTTAGACAATAAGACAAAAAAAATCCAACTCCACAACATGACCTACCCTCCCTTTAATGTCTGCGTCGGTCTCCAGGGTACTTCATGTACATCGAGGCGTCCCTGATGCGTCCGGGCCACACGGCGCGCCTGCTCTCCTCCTGGCTGCGGGGGTCCCATGCCCCCCAATGCCTGGTGTTCCACTACCACATGTACGGCTCGGGCACGGGCATACTGAGCGTGCTCCTGCGCCGCTCGGCCCGCGAGAAGGACACCCTGCTGTGGAGGCGCCGCGGGGAGCAGAGCGTGTCCTGGATGAGGGCCACGGTGGACTACGACTGTGACAGCAAGCACCAGGTATGCACGTCCACTCACTAACACACGCAGGCATGCATCATTCACACTCACACACAGGCATGCATAAATCACACTCACACACACACACAACACTCTCACACACTCACACACACAGGCATGCATCAATCACACTCACACACACAGACTTCACAGTTACGCAAACAGCTTCATCGGTCTCGCTTTCTTTGTAGATTATATTTGAAGCGATCCGAGGGCCATCAATAAGAAGTGACATTGCCATTGATGACATTGTGTTTAAAAAAGGACCCTGCAAAGGTATTTGTGAACCCGGTATATTGAGAATTGCTGAAGAAACGTTCATTAATTACAGTAAAAGATGTTGTTGACATTTATTTGGTGATATCTTTCTTTCTAGATCCTGTTGACTCAATTCCATACTCTGGATTCTCAGAAAACTTCAACGAGATTGACTACTAGAGGAGACAGTTTGGGTGAATGTGTGTAACTGTGTTAGTATGTGAGGGGTATAGGTTAACATTGGGAATGAAAAGTACGAACACATCACCACGACAACACTCTGGCTTTACATAGAGTAGAAATATACTAATTTACAAACTGGTCTTACATGTCTACATAGTTTTGCACTGTTTGTCCTCTTTTACAATGTTGGGTTACTTTGTGCGCTATAAATGTAAGATTTGTTACTATGATTTTTGAATAGCCAAATGCTAAGACTCATTTTTCTTGTACCACTGAGAAGAATGATTGCGTTTGTCAAGCTAACTAAGGAAAAGCACACCCTATCTTCACAATAAAAATATCACTTCTGACCTCTACTGGCCAGAGTCTGTTACTGCACTTCATAAAGAACATTCAGAGAAAGCACTGACCTCAAACTACATTTTGCATTTGTTTTACATGCACAGTAGACAGCCACTAAGCACAATCATATCAAACTTCTCACTGTGACAAAGGACTTATTTCCAGCTTTAGGACTCAGTGATTTTCAAAACTGCCAGGATCCTCTTATATTGAGGAATACATGACTGCAGGTAAAGGAGAAACAAGTGCTGACAACAGTGCCAGTGTGTTTCTAAGTCAATAAGTTAGCCATGGCAGGGTCAAAATAAGTAGACAAGATCGAAACAGTTTAGTTTTTCATCAGAAGTGTGCTGCAATGAAGTAGAAGAAATGTTTCAATAAAAATGGTCGAAAAATATGAACACTGTGGCATCTGTTTGTCGTTTGATATCCTCGAATGTTATGCTATTTGATTATGTTGCTGTTTGCTCCTAAAGCTGTTGCTCCCCAGTGACTAATGTGTCAGGAGTTTCTGCAGGTCCACGATGCTAGCAGGCTGGTAACACAGGTTTAAAATATTGGCGAGATGCCAAGATGCAAGTCAAAGGAGTACCTGCCAAATCTGGAATTGACGTAGAAAACTTTGTGAAATGTCCCTTTAAACGGTTAATGACTGTACGTCACTGAACGCCCCCTGCACACGTTGGCTGTGATGTGCAGTGAATGGGCCATGAAAACAGTAGACCTGGATTAATCCTATGATTGACAAGAATGAGACATCTCTAGCTAGTTTCAGGATTAAGGTATTACTGGTGCAAGAGGGTGTTCGTTGTGGCAACTAACTCGGACAGAGGCGCCGAATCTCCATCACCGGTAAGCGTGCAGTCTGAATAGCTTCATAGCCTAGCTTGCTGGGTGTATTAGTGCATTGTACCAACCCAGTCAGTTCGCTTCCCAGCCATTAAAGGCTGGTAGACTAAGAATGAACTCTCTTGATAATTGTGTCGGGAATTGTGCTACCAGTTAAGGGTGCTAGCTAGCTTTTGTGTCCCCCTTTTACGTAGCGGAGTCAGCTAGCACTAAACTAACTAGCTAGCTAGTCTAGCTACATCATCAACCTCTCATCAGCGAGCTAGGTTTAGGGGAGATCTACGGATGGGGGGTAGAGTAGCCTACACTAGCTACCTGAAGCATAGTCGAGATATACATGGTCGTGTGCCGCTGAAACTATTAGTCTATCTCAAGTAAATGTTATCTGTCTCTGATAACATTGAAACCAAAGTAATTGATTAAACCAAATCAAATATGAGTTGCAGTGAGCGGTGAGAAAATCACCCGCTACTTTTCATTGATCTCACAGTTTGTGGCCAGATACTCCCGACCTGAGATTACGGGATCTGAAACAGGACTACACAATTTCTGAAGAACCTTCTCGATGAAGCCGTTTACACCCGTGTGCCAAAATTCGCTCCCTTAATTAAAAGTAACGTTACAAATGGCACAAGCTAGAGAATGGAGTGTGATTAATTGCCGTGTTGGTTAGATGTATTCAAATGAATGGATGTTATGTGTGAAAATGATTTCCTGTTGTGTAAGTGATTAAAGCCCTTATTGGATTACTTAATTTTAGGTAGTGTGGAGGTTTTTAAACACAGAAAAATATACCCTGAAAATAGTTAATGGTCTCAGAATGACCAACACCAACATAATAATAAGGGTTGGTTGATGATATCAGTTGATCACTATAATTATGTTCCCCACTGAATGCTATTGTTGTGTTGTGGTGATTCTGTCTCTTTATAAAGTGGTCTTTCGGGAGAGTCATGCCAAAGCTTTGGCCCCAACTATCCAGACCTACTATACTTAAACTCACTGCTTTTTGGTAAAGTATACATTTTCTGGAAATAACTTATAACGGCAAGTTCATTTTGTTTCTTTATGTGTCTGTCCAATGTGTGTCGTGGTGGTTTGGCAACGTGTTTTTGTACAGAGTTGTATTGACTGAACAGCAGGTCATAAGTACCATTTTGTTTGTCCATGACTAGGCTAGGCTATATCCTGGTTTGTAGAAGTTTGTTTTTCTGGAGGACCAAATATAGTTGGATGGCGCGAACGCAATCAAGATGACATTTTCAGTGTTCAGTCAACTAAAAACCTTGAATCTCGACAGTTATCGAGTTGTCTGACATGCAAATGCATGTCAAGCGAATAAGAGATTTGGTCAGGGTTGAGTCAACAAGCTGGCCATCTACACAGACAGGGGCTCCACTCCCATACAAAAGTTTATCTTTTTATGACATTTTATTTGACATCGTATACATCCAAAAGTCACAAGATGTCTCATTTAGTCAAGGTTAGCATATGAAAGCATTCAAAACAACACATTTCCAATAGTGTGGGATTTTAGTTTTGTTGTAGACCTGTAGTTTTGTTGTAGATTGTAGACCTGGCTAAAAGCCATGCTGGAGATTTGTAAGGTAAACAACTGCATATTGTCTTTTAGTTATGTAAGCCTCTGTCAGTCGTCACTCAGTCTCCAGTGGTAGCTGGTATCCTGAGCACTGTATCTCTGTGGGCCACCCTCTGACCTGAGAGTTGGAGGTAAAATGATAAGGATACTCATTATCGGCAGTGTTTGCACTTTTTACCAGTCAAGAGCTCATTTGGCATTTGAAACTGCAGATCAGATGGAAAACGTTTTTTGTCTTCTGAGACACAGATCTCGTTAATCAGACGGAGGTGAACAGCTGGTTGTGTGTGCTCATAGAAGCATCAGACATATTTCACTGTGCATATATATGCCGTAGTCTCTGATATCATCTCTGAGAGGATTCACTCCAGTTTATGGTGCGATGCTCTAAAACAATGCCTCGGTGTCTCTGTGATCTGTTAAGGTGTGTGCCCAGCGTTTCTGTTTGTACGCTGCAACTCACATTTCTGGTCCAACCGAGCTTATGGGACAGAGAATGAAACCAGTTCCGTGCCACTGGTTTTGACTGAACCAAACTACGGCACGGCACGGCACCTGTTTTGACTGAACCAAACTAAGCCCACGTTGTGGTGCCTCGCGTGGGCTTTCAGAGGGCGTTCCGGAATCAGGGGCGGAACATCGGCATCGATGCTCGTGCGTGCCGTCTCGCCATGCCGCCTCTCCCTTTTTAACCGGGCGTTGATTCGGCTCTGACGACCTCCGCTGCCCCGCGTATTGCCCGTACAACAACGAGCCCACCACACAGTGTTCTTTTTACACAGAACCTTCGAGGCGGTCAAACTCCCACCTTGAGCCGTGGCTCCACGCTCTGCCAAATCCCAATCGCCGTCCTCTGTTGACTCTTCCATGCCTGTGTTTGTTGTGGACGCACACAGGGGAGTGTGCCGAGAGCAGCTGGGAGCCGACCGGCCCGGCGCCCTCTCTCCCTCCCACGCTGCGCCTCGCACCTAGATGTGCTGTTCGGCGTGCAGCGTTGATGAGCTGGCGGCTCGCTTAGCAGGCCAGCCTGGCCTGTAGGAGGGCGATGAGAAGGGGAGAAAGTGGAAGGGGAGTGAGCGAGAAGGGTAGGGAGAGGGTTAGGGACGGACGGAGGGAGGGAGGGAGAAGGAGGTATAACTGACCTTGACGTGAGTGCTCCAGGACGGAGTGTCCTGCCAAGATGTACGCCACCTCCCATCCCTGCCCTGCTCTTCCATGTCCACCTCTCCCTCTCTCCTTCCATCTTCCTCTCCCTCTCTTCCTCTCCCTCCATCTTCCTCCCCCCCGCTCTCTTCATCTCCCACAAGCTTGAACCCGTCTACAGGACACAGCCCCAGTCAGGGGGAGGATGAAGAGAAGTCAGGAGGCTGAGCGGTGAGGGAGTCGGACTAGTAATCCGAAGGTTGCCAGTTCGATTCCCGGTCATGCCAACTGACGTTGTGTCCTTGGGCAAGGCACTTCACCCTACATGCCTCGGGGGGAATGTCCCTGTACTTACTGTAAGTCGCTCTGGATAAGAGCGTCTGCTAAATGACTAAAATGTAAATGTAAATGTAAGTCGGCGTTGACTGAAAGCGGCGGTCATAGAAAGGACCTGTCCCTTGTCTCAGTCTCCTGGCTTGACTTTTCAGCGGCGTCTCTAAACTCACGTCTGTTTCTGTCTTTTTCCGACTGCACCCTGAACATCTGAAGACTGTCTCCTTCTCCCCCCCCCCCCCCCCCCTCCCCCAGTGCCCAGGTGTGTTAAAGGTGCTTGGGGAGGTCAGCTTAGGTTAGGGCCCTCAGGACTCTGGAGGGGCCCCTGTACTTAGAGCCGGCAACACATGTTTAGGAGCTGGGGTCTAAGACCAGGACTATGAATGGGCACACTGTCAGAATAAGTTTCCCTAGCATGTCTTGTGAGGTGAATGGTGTGTGTGTGTGTGTGTGTGGTGGGGGGGGAGGGAGGGAGGGCTGGTTAGAGTGCTTCCTCCTGCGTATGTCACAGTGGTTCTTTGTGTAGGGGTCGGTATGTATGTGTGCGTTGGATTGTTGTCTGGTAATGCCAATGATATAATGGATGCATATGAAATCCGTACCCGCTTGCTTTCTAGCCCGCCATAACCCCCACCTCTCTCCCCACAGACAGACCCCCCCCCTCGCCCTGCCAGTGGAGGAGTCATGACCCGGAAACCTCATCATGGCCGCGGTACCCCCTGCACCACCATCCTCCCCCAGCTGACCTTCGGCCTCACCCTGGCCCTCGTGCTCTCCTCCCCGGGGAGGGCGCTAGGCGAGGGGGAGGCTTCGTCTCCGGCCCAGGTGCTCCAGGACCTGCTAGCGCGCTACGGGGACAACGCCACCATCTCAGTCCCCCAGCTGCGCTCCCTGCTGGCCCGCCTCAGCGCAGGGCAGGGGGACGGCAACACCACGGCAACGCCACAGCCCCCACCCCCAGGGCCCCCAGCTGCCCCACCGAGGACCAACAGCTCTAAAGTGAGTTCAGGCTAGTCTGCCCTGCCGGCTGTGTTTCTGCTCCACATCGATATCCGTGTTCTACCAAACCGGCTTTACCTGTTTTGCATGCGTCGTTGGCCGGCAGGGATCTTATGGAGTGATTCGTGTGTACGTACCAACGCTGCTTCACAGCTGCCTCGACGACACCGTCTTTCCGCCCTCAGGTCTTTCGACTTACAGTCAGGCACATAGCTCAGATATTCCACATATTTTCCGAGCTTAACGTCGTGCACGATTGGCTAGACGACTCGCTGATGGTCTTTGTGAGGATTTAGCTGGTCCGCTCTCAGCCCGGCAGCAGGGAGGAGACTGACGGAGGCTCAGCTGTTGACCAATCTCATAGATCACACCTGAGCACTCTCCTGGGGGGGGGTCATAGACTGTCCTGTCTGTCTGTCTGTCTCTCGTCTGTCTGTCTGTCTGTCTCTCGTCTGTCTGTCTGTCTCTCGTCTGTCTGTCTGTCTAAGCACTAGAGGAGTAAGGTTGCTGCTTGTCCTTCAAGCATCGTTGTGTTTAGTTTTGCACGTTTTGGGTTCCATTACGCAGTTCAGTGAGACTTATCAGCCCGTATATCTGCTAGGAGCTCCAGAAACAATATTTGTCCTCCGGACATGAAACGGGCAGGTCCGTGATAGGAGGCTGGGTAAAGGTTTCGTCTGTGGAGCGTGTGGCGCATGAACGTGTGACTAGAAGTGTGGTGGTGAGGTGTGCGTGGGTACAGGTGTGTGTGGTTGTGTGAATATGAATAGGTGTGGATGTGGGCGTGTGTATTTGTGTTTCATAGTGACTCATTCCCTGTGTCTCCCTCCCCAGTGCCTCCCTGCTGATACCCTGGCGGTGTACAGCATCAGCGAGCAGTCTCGCCTGGACGGGCGGGGCTTGCAGGAACTCTGCCCCACCATGCTGCAGCAATTGGACGCCGGCAATTGTGGCGCAGAGCAAGGGGAGGAGCTCAGCGTAGACCTGCCCCCTAGACCCACGGATTCGGAAGGTGAGACGGTTGGAAGGACGCGGTTCATTCTTCCACAGGGGGCCGGAACAGATAAACCAGGCTGTCATCACGTAGAATGTCGTTGAGGATGAGGATGACACACTGCTTGTTTGTTTGTTGGTTGTTGTTGCCTTTTTTCAGAGTTTCGAGAGAAACGCAAAACAAACAAATGACTGTTCTTGCACGGCTGGTTGTGTTCCCTTCTAACAAAGTCGCTCTGCCCGTCTTCTTCCAGACCAGATCAGCTATCTCGTGTTGCCCTGTAGTCAGCAGATGCCAGCAAAGACGGGACGCATACAGTCACCTCTACCCTCTCCTCACTCCTCCCCCTCTCCCCTTCTCTTTCAGCCTAGCTTTAATCAGTCGAACCCCCTCCCCCCTCATGGTCTGTTAGCCTGCTGTCAGCAGTTGCAGTTCGGTGTCATTAACACCACAGAGAGAGTTTGGCACCTGCCGCCTCTTCCAACTTTCCACCGCTCCCAACTGCCTCCGCGGCGGAGGGGGAGCTTTCCCCCGGACACGGCCGTGTCCAGCGCCCAGCTCGGCTGTCCTCGTCGAGGGAGGAGAGGACGAATGCCCCTGGAGGATGTGGAGTGTCTGCAGGCTTCCTGTGAACTTCCTCTCTTGAGGGCGCAGCTCCAGCTCTCTCTCTCTCTCTCTCTCTCTCTCTCTCTCTCTCTCTCTCTCTCTCTCTCTCTCCAACCCCCCCTCCTTCCTCGCTCAGGCGGGCGAATCACAGCTGCACCCTCTCCCCGCTTGCCTCTCCTGGTCTCTCTGCGTCCCCCAGCCCCAGCCTGTCCCCCAGCCTGTCCCCAGCCCCAGTCTGTCCCCCAGCCCCAGCCTGTCCCCAGCCTGTCCCCCAGCCCGACTCCTCTCGCCCCCGTAGCCTCGGCCAACGGAATGACACTCCCAACTAATCCTTTCCCCCAAAGGTGTCTCTCCCTTTTTCAGTTTGGCGTCTGCTCGGTGATTTTTTTTATCCTTCCGTGTTTTCTCTCTGACTGGCAGGTGTTTGAATTCTACCTTGGGGAGGATGAAAGCTGGAAGCTGTCTAGCAGATGTTTTCTCTACTGAAGTCTTGTCATGTGGGATGGGTACTTCCAGTGGTGTCGATTCCTCTGAATTGGTGCCCTCAGGCGAAGCTTTGTTCTCCCTGCACAGGGAACGGGTTGTGAGGGCATCGCAGACCAGAAATGAAACTGAGAAGATCTGGATTCCTCTTAAATGTTGCTTCTTCTCAGCAGGTTGATCACGTGACCCGGACCGCCAAAGCTAACCTAGTTCCTCCTACAGCACAGAACCCTGTCTTGTGTGTGTCCGTGCCCTGTGTTTTTCCTGGTCTGTGTGAGAGTGTGTGTGTGTGTGTGTGTGTGTGTGTGCGAGACAGAAAGAGAGAGACAGAGACAGAGAGGGAGAGAGAGAGAGACGGAGAGACAGACGGAGAGACAGACGGAGAGACAGACGGAGAGACAGAGAGAGAGACAGAGAGAGAGACAGAGAGAGAGACAGAGAGAGAGACAGAGAGAGAGAGTGTGTGTGTGCTGCTTCTCACCCCCTTGCCTCCCCTCCTGCTCCCACAGTGTGGGGTTTCTCTCTTCTGAGTGTGACCCTGGTCAGTGCCTTCTCCCTGACCGGCGTCTTCCTGGTGCCCCTCATGAGGACGCGCCACATGCGCCGCGCCCTCATCTATTTCATCGCTCTCTCCATTGGAACGCTCTTCTCCACCGCTGTCTTCCAGCTCCTGCCCGAGGTGTAGTAACCCGGCCCCCCCGAGACCCTCCTAAAGGCTCCTCACACACACACACACACACACACACACTCAGGGAGGCAGTTTGAGAAGCCGACGCACCACAGACCAAGCCCTCTCTGTGTTCTGCCACCCACGGGCCTTCCTCTCCTTCCTCTCCTCCTCTCCCTCCTCTCCTTCTTCTCTTCTCCTCTCCTCTTCTCTCCCTCTCTTCTGATGAGCGCCAGGGGAGACTCTTCCAGCAGCCTCGCTCATCAACGACAACCCTCAGTTTCTCGGATGTGTGTGGCTTGTTTGTTCTTGTGAGTGTGTGTGTGTGTGTGTGTGTGTGTGTGTGTGTGTGGGGGGGGGGGGGGGGTAGACTCTCTTCATTGAGGAGCGTGTGTGTGCGTGCGTGCGTGTATATATGCCCCGCCATTTCCTGCTCGGTATGATCTAGGCCAACTGTGACGTTGCATCCCCCTCTGAAGAGAGCTGTGCTCCGGCCGGCTGGGAGAACGAAACAAACATCCTTAAACAAACCCACTGCATCTGTGAGGAAACCAGGCCAGGCTAACCTCCAGGACATCCACAGTCTCTCTCTCTCTCTCTCTCTCTCTCTCTCTCTCTCTCTCTCTCTCTCTCTCTCTCTCTCTCTCTCTCTCTCTCCAAGTACGGCACCAGGGCCACATGATTGGAGTACCTAAGCAACCTTAGAGAGACCCTTAAATTGACATGTCTCTGGATGCAATGGTTAAGAGACATGAATGCCCCCCCCCAACACAATAAACCCTTCATAGGCTATTGTAGAGTGTGTATTGTGTTTGTAGAGAGCCACCCTGGGGCTAGGGGAAGAGAAGGTGCTGGGCTAGGGTGGGTTAGGGAGCTGTGTGTGAGTGAGTGAGTGTGTGTGTGTGTGAGAGCGTGACAGCTGAAGTCTCACTGAGGTGGTTCTGTGGTATTGTCTCTGTGCTTCCTGTGGCTCACTTCCTCCTGCTGTTGATCTGAGAGCCCATCTCCCCCCCTCCCCCTCGCTTCCTGACATCCTCTCTCCATGATCAAAGTGAGAATACTGGGGTTTGAGAGGGGACAACGGATCATTGGCTGCTTCTACGGGAACCTTGGTACTCTGGTGATTCTCGCACGATGTGATTGGACGCTGCCTCCTGATGTTTTATTTTTTTGTTTTTCTTCCTGTGGTTGACTCTGGTGAAGGTGGTCAGACATCTTTGTTCTCGGTGTAAATAATATGGTCATTTAATCTCCTTTCTCCCCTTATTTTTTTTATTTTTTTTAGGGTTTGAGATTAACTGGTGTCTTCCAATGGTTCTTCTTCGAAAAGGGACGACAATATCCTTCATACCGACCTTTCACATCATTGATTCTCAACTAATTGTTCTCTTCTCTCCCCTCCCCCTTTCCACCATTTCACCCCCTCCTTTTGTAATTACCCTTTGACTCCTTAAACACCCCCCCTCCCCTCCTCTCTGCCTCTCCCTCCATCTCCCTCTCTCTCTCCACCCTGCGGTCGTGGTCAGTTTGGGGTTATGGGTTCCTGTGCGTGACGCTCATCTCGCTGTGCTCCCTGGTGGGCGCCACCGTGGTGCCGTTCATGAGGAAAACCTTTTACAAGCGCCTGTTGCTGTACTTCATAGCCCTGGCCATTGGCACGCTCTACTCCAACGCCCTGTTTCAGCTCATCCCAGAGGTAGTGTTGATGGGGGGGGGGGGGGGGGGGGGTCTCCGTGCTTCCCGCTGCCCCTCGAGTTGCCCTCAGTCAAAATGGCCACAGTTAGAACCGGGGCCCAGTCACTTCCTGTAGCTTTCGAGGCATTCGAAAGGGCCAGTTCACCAACGTTTTATGTGGCTCCTCTTGAACAGGGGACATTTGGAGACATGACCCCAAATGACTCTTTTCGCCTGCTAGCAAGGCGACAAATAACTTCAAAGCGGTTCTGCTTAAACGGTAATGCATCAAAAAAGACCACAACAGAGGGGAAACTAAATCGGTCTCTTTGTTCCGTTGACTTCTCTCACAGTCACAGAAAAATGCAGAAGGGGGTGGGGGGGGTTTAATTAAAGTGAGGTAGCCATTTAATTTCAAACTGAGTGGTGTATCCTGCTGTGACTTGGCTGGCAGAGCCGGCACCTAAGGAGAGGGAGAGGGAGGCACTGAGGCGCTCACTGCCACCCCTTACAGCTAACAGTTCAAACAGTCGACTTTTGAAAGTTTAGTGTTCTAGAACAGTGGTCTTCAACCCTGGTCCTCGGGGCCCACTGTCCTGCATGTTTTACATGTTTCCCTGCTCCAACACACCTGATTCAAATGAAAGGTTATTATTATAACATCCAGGGCAGTGGTCCCTGAAAGACCAAGACATTTGATGTAGACGTTCACCTCCTTTAGAAAATGGTATCCATTCAATTGTAGGCAAAAGGTTATGAATCATTTAAAGTTCTTGGCAGAGCGGTGGTGTGAAACCACATATCCAACCTTCTGCCAAGTTGTTTGGATTATAGCCTGTTAGTGTGTCCTTGAGTTAATGTTGCCCGCAGCAGAATCCCAGGCTGTGTTTGGGATCAGGGACAGGTCGGGGATACTTCCTTAGTGTCGAAGACTCATCAGTGCTAGTTGAGCCAAATACAAGCCGAGATAAGATGTTGGTTTGTCATTAGCTCACATTATTTACAAGGATGTACTACAGACTTAGTAGTGTCACTTTGTAGTCTGTCAGTATGACCGACTATGAGGGAGTCAGATGGCTGAGCGGTGAGGTAGTCGGGCTAGTAATCCGAAGGTTGCCGGTTCGATTCCCAGCCGTGCCAAATGACGTTGTGTCCTCGGGCAAGGCACTTCACCCTACTTGCTTCGGGGGGAATGTCCCTGTACTTACTGTAAGTCGCTCTGGATAAGAGCGTCTGCTAAATGACTAAAAGTAATGTAAATGACCACATCAGCGTTTTCCCCCGTTGGCCCCATTTTTTACACACAGGTATACTATATATTCAGTTGTCTGCTATATAGAGTGCCTGTGCATATGCACACACACACACACACACACACACACACACACACACACTGCTACTGTGAGACAAATCAACTGGGATTATGTATGAGAATATTGACTGAGGGCATCTCTTTTGTCGTAACTGACTCGGACAGAAACAAATCTAAATGCATAGAACACAAAACGTCTTTTAGTTAGGAAGCAGTCAAGAATCACTGGTAAATACATTACATTTACATTTAGCAGACGCTCTTATCCAGAGCGACTTACAGTAAGTACAGGGACATTCCCCCGAGGCAAGTAGGGTGAAGTGCCTTGCCCAAGGACACAACGTCAGTTTGCATGACCGGGAATCGAACTGGCAACCTTCGGATTACTAGCCCGATTCCCTCACCGCTCAGCCACCTGACTCCCTTACCTACATATTTAATACTGGTGCTGTAAATATGGATATTTGAAACCACGTGTTAATATTGATACTGGAAAGCTCAAGAATGTAAATATAAAACGTATTGGACCCCCTAACCCACGGCTTGTGGTTGGAAGCTAACCCAGGCCTCTGTGCTGCGCGTTGCAGGCGTTTGGCTTCGACCCGATGGTGGACTTCTACATGTCCAAGTCCACCGTGGTGTTCGGAGGCTTCTACCTGTTCTTCTTCACGGAGAAGGTCCTCAAGATGCTGCTGAAACGGAAGGACGGGGTGAGTGGGCTGCCTCTCTCTGCCTCTCTCTGTCTCTCTCTGTCTCTCTGTCTCTCTCTGTCTCTCTGTCTCTCTCTCTCTGTCTCTCTCTGTCTCTCTCTCTGTCCACACACCAGGAGCCAGGGCCTGCAGGTGGCCAGCTGGATGTGACTGAAGTGATTTATCTTCTTCTTTTAGGGGGGACGCAGGGGGGGGGAGACTTTGTTGTTGCTCGTATTGTCGTCATCGATCCTTTTGACTAGTCGATGCGGCGCCGCTGTCCTCGCCCTCCGTCCCTCACATGGAAAAAGACAAAACACCGAACAGAAAAGGCAACTCTCGATGTACCGTATAGATCTCCATGCACAGCGTATCTATACACAACACACCGCCCGGCCGGTGTCATGTTAAAGGCAGAGTGTTTAGGGGTTGGAGAGGGTACGGGGATCTATCCCGGGGCTGGTTGGGCCTGTTAGGCAGGAGAGGTTGGGATCACCTTCCAGCTCCGCGCGCACCTCGCCCCCCCCCGCTGCTCAGAGCTCGTCCCCCTGGGCAATGTAAACGGTAGCATCCGGACGAATGCGATGGCTGTGACCTCTGTGCGGCTCCTTTTCGTGAGCTCTGCTTCCTCGAAAAACAGCCGTGTACTCTGAAAGGGCCCGAGGGCAGTTCCAGGGTTGGGACACGTGTCACTGGAGCGGTGCGCCTCATATCTGGCTGCCGACCTTTCTGTGTGGTTTAGTGCAGACCAAACGCGAGCGGTCGGGCTTTTATGAAAGGTTTCATCACAGGACTAGGTGTGTGAGGATATAATATAATGTGGTTTCAGCACCCTATAAAATGGTTCGTGAGGTATTTCGGTTCGTAACCTCTCCACATTGTACCTGTTTGAGATTAACGTCGCCGTCGTTTTATAGCTTCTCGAAACACATGGTTGAAGATATAAAAAAAACGTGTTTTCAGCATAAAACAACGTGGCCCTTTATGGTCCTACTACCATAAAATACTTCCACACAGCGAAGATGGTGTGTGTGTGTGTGTTACTGCAGTTTAACCAAGGTTATGAAAGAACCAGCCCAGTGGAACACGTGTCGAGGTGACGGCGCCCTCTAGGGACTGCGTAGGATCCTGCAGCAGGGATCCTTTTATTTAACGGCCAATTTGAACATTCCTGTGGTTACACTGAAGAAACCTGGTGCGGATTTTTGATCCGATTATAGAACTGGCTCGACCTACTTAGCACCCTCTCCTCTTTAGCGTACTGTCATCACTTGTGGTGCTGTCTGGAAGCGCACAATGACCCAGTCCAGGCCTACATTTACATTTAGTCATTTAGCAGACGCTCTTATCCAGAGCGACTTACAGTAAGTACAGGGACATTCCCCCGAGGCAAGTAGGGTGAAGTGCCTTGCCCAAGGACACAACGTCAGTTGGCTTGACCGGGAATCGAACAGGCAACCTTCGGATTACTAGCCCGATTCCCTCACCGCTCAGCCACCTGACTCCCCGGCCTAGAGAAGTTCAATACAGTAGAAGCCGGTTAACAGTAGACATAGCCTAGAAATCGGAGTCATGAATACATGTAGTCTTAGATTAATGTTGCGGTGATTCGATTCGTTGTAGGGGGTTACAGATTGTCCTTATCCCATGTTGATCCGTGTGTGTGTGTGTGTCTCCAGGCCAAAGGTCACGGCCACGGGCACAGCCACTACCCCGCGGCGGAGCGCTACGCGGCGGCCAACGGCGACATGGAGGAGGGTGTGACGGAGAAGCTGCAGAACGGGGAGGCGGGGCTAGGGGCGGGGCTAGCTCTGGACAAGGTGGACGGAGGAGAGGGGGACCGCATGCTCACCCCCGCAACCACCCCGCAGGTGAGAGGCTCTCTCACACACACTTAATTCTTACACACGCACGCTGCCGCTCACACCCAGCCATACGCACATTCCTTGTCCTACGCACACTCTCACACACACTTTTAACACACTCACACACACATTCATTGTTGTACACACATACACTGTCGTTCACACACACTTCTTACACACGGCCACTCCCATTCATACCTACCCCCCCCCCCACACAAACACACACACACAGTACTTGCTGTCCACACTCACTACCCTCCCTCTCTAACCATCAGGACACGCAGAGCTTGGGAGGGGGCGGGACGAGCAGCGGCGGCTGCTATTGGCTGAAGGGGACGGCGTACTCTGACATCGGCACGCTGGCCTGGATGATCACGCTGAGCGACGGGCTGCACAACTTCATCGACGGCCTGGCCATCGGGGCCTCCTTCACCGCCTCCGTCTTCCAGGGAGTCAGCACCTCCATAGCCATCCTGTGTGAAGAGTTCCCCCACGAGCTGGGTGAGGGGGCTGGGGTCCTAGAGGGTGGGGGGCTGGGGGCTTGGGTCTGGAGGGTGGGGGGTGGGGGGTGGGGCCTGGAGGGTGGGGGGCTGGGGCCCTGGAGGGTGGGATTCTGGGGCCTGGAGGGTGGGATGCTGGGGTGCTGGGGCCCGGAGGGTGGGGGGCTGGGGCCCTGGAGGGTGGGATGCTGGGGGCTAGTGGGCTGGGCTAGGGCTTGGAGGCCAGGGCATGAGGCTTGGGCCTGGGGGTTAGAGAATCTCATGTGGATCTGCTTTCAGGATGTTTTCCCTACGATTATGCCTTATTGTACCTTTATTATCCCTTCTTTAAAATTCACTCAGTAGAAACAGTAATAATATGGACCACCTCGCCCTCATGCCTGACTGGGTCCTCTCTGCCTGTGTTAGGAGACTTTGTGATCCTGCTCAACGCTGGCATGAGCATCCAGCAGGCCCTGTTCTTCAACTTCCTGTCTGCCTGCTGCTGCTACCTGGGCATGGGCTTTGGCATCCTGGCTGGAAACAGTTTCTCACCCAACTGGATCTTTGCCCTGGCCGGGGGCATGTTCCTTTACATCGCCCTGGCTGACATGGTGAGGGTTTGTGTGTGTGTGTGGGTGGGTGCGTGTGTGAGAGAGTGTGACAAAGTAGGGTGTGTGATTTCTGGCATGTGTGTTGTGATTCACCATTAATAGTTTCTTTATCTCTCCTTTACCTTCCCTTGCCCAATCTCTCCTTTTCGACCTCCCTCCACCTCTCCCTCCCTCCACCTTTCCCTCCCTCCACCTCTCCCGCTCAGTTCCCAGAGATGAACGAGGTGAGTCGCGAGGAGGAGGAGGCCGGGGGCACCCGTGCGCTCGTCACCTTCGCCATCCAGAACGCCGGCCTGCTGACCGGCTTCGCCATCATGCTCCTGCTCACCACCTTCTCTGGACAGATAGCGCTGACATAGCAGGCACACACGGCACCCGAATGAACCGCCTCAGACCGGACGCGACTGGAACCCGAACCTGGGAATTTGCGGGTTTCAGATTTGAGTGTAAACTGATCTTAACTGGGACCTGGTTCTTTAAGGGAGCCTTCCCAGTGTTTTTCTCCCCCCCTCCCCTCCCCTCCTCAAACGGGTAACCCAGGGATGGTCACGTGCGGCAGGATCGAACCCTCTACGAAATGTCTGAGCTCCTATATGCAGTACCTGACTGACGAGGCCCCTCCCCTCGCCCCTTTAGCCCCACCCCCCCATGCCTGGCCCTCTTCCAGGGACCACAAACCTCCCTTCCTCTGTTAAGAAGCTCTTTATGAACTCCTGTGTACTGTTCATAAATGGATGTGCAATACAGACTAAATATAAACAAACCCCTTTCCCAACCCGTGTCACTTCCTCCCTAGACGACTGAGCAGCCATTTAGTCTCGGCTGATTGAGTCATTAGTTCACACAATTATTTCCTCTTCTTTGTGTGTGTCCATAGTCTACAGAACCAGCAGCTTAAAGAAGCATTGTAAACGTCCTTGGACTTTCTTAACTTCTCATTCCTTACCAAAAAAAAAAAAAAACTGGTATGTCGAGCAGCAAAACAAAACTGAACAATACGATCGCTATTCCAACGGACGATGTTGTGTGTTTTTTTGATGTCGTTTTTTTTACATTAGAAACTAGACAGAACAAAACCACAAGAGACTGAATTCTAAAGACCAAATATGGACCGGCCATAGTCAGCGAAGGGCTTTATTGAGATGCTTGTCTCTCCTTACGTGTGCCCAGCATTTTGTTTTTCCTCCAGACGTCCTCTATAGAGGCTGTGTCAGCCATGATGGACTACGGTGGCCCAGAGGGCCACACAGTCTCATAGTGTACCACCTGTGCCCTTCCTTCATGAACTAATTATAGATCTTTACTACAGTCTACTACTACTATGTACTGTCAAGCAGATTGAATGCAGTGCTTTGTTCATCCTCAGTGCGGTTTTCCTCCAGGCTATCTTTATTGTATAGCAGCGGATCAAATGTATAGAATCAAAAACTGTGTGTTGAATGGTATACACCTTCAAGCTCTAGATTAGTGTTTGTGTTCTAATGCAACACCAACAAGGACAAGTCAAGTGTCATAGAGAGTTGGTTTTCCTTCCGCAACAACTAAAAAGCGAGGTATTTGCAAGGTAAATAACTGCCGTCGTCAGGTATAGTTGGTTTTAAGGTATATTAATACAAATGCTTTGTTAAATCAGATCAAACATATTTTGATTTATTGAGTGCTCAGTTCTAGCCTATATCATGTAATGGAACATTAGATATAAAAGATTCCTAATTCCCTGCTAAGGACGCTGTTCTCTGTCTATTACACATACATTCTCTGTCCCATTTAGGCCATTGGATGTGAATAACAACTATAAGTTTCTGCTGTAATATTAATATATTTTTACAAGTAGATGGATACAAAGTCATTGCAGACTCAATGCACCAGTAAGTGTGCTGGTAATCATGCTTCTTGACGGTTAAAAATAACAAGGCAAATGCATCCTGTGAGGCTTATCGAAGTAGTACTCTACTAAATCCTGACATTTTTAGTCTTTAGATTTAAAGTGCACTACACACTAATATGTAGATGTGTTCCTAGTTGTAAACTAGCTGTTAATAGGGATTAACCAAGCCATCACATTTAAGTATGTACCTCCATGAAATATTGCAACACTTGACATATAGTTTTTGAGCCATTTGAGATTTGTATTTTGTTTCCAATAGATCACCCTTTTATGCATTTATGCGCACATTGTCAATTTTTGAGGGGGTTGAAGACAAGCCGTTTGATCTGAGGCAAAAATGCAATGCTGATATTTTTCTGTATTAACATGTACAGTATTTTGTTAGCATGATCTGTCCTAGTACAACAATCCTAAGCAGAGTACAATATTTTTTGTACACAGAACAAATGTTAACCTTCATACCGTGATCCCGTTATGAAGCTTACTACTGTCTCAAACATCTCATTGTGTGACCACAGCAACTGACTTTTGAAGAAGACATTATTTATTGATGCTGTAAAGAAGTTAAGCTCCTGTGAATAGTGCTGTAGAGAATCAAATTGTACGTTATGGTAAACCAGATCAGCCTTCTCAGTGTGTCGTGAGAACATGTCTTTTTATAAACATTATTTTCCAAGATTAACAGTCTCATATCTGATTATTATGTTACATGTTCTAAGAACTTTAACTTCATTGTTTTCAAGTGTGGTACGCACAGGGGTACTGTGATGCAATCGTGTCTCATAATAATGTGCTGCTGTCGCTTTTAGCCACCACTTACCTATTACGCATGCGCAATAATAAATGAGCATTTCCTGTCTGAAGACACGACTTGCTGCAAACCAGCTGGATTTATGAACTAATGTAATGACTTGGAAAGTACGCAAAGAATTACATTAAGCGGTGAGTGTAGTGGCTTTAAGGAGGTGCACATTACATTTAATTTGTTATAATAATATGGTAACATTCCTGCCTGAATAATTTATCTGGCTAGTGTGTGTGTGTGTGTGTGACTGGTTGCCAAGCTAGCAAGCTAGCAAGCTAACTACTACTGTACAGTACGAGCTAGCACTAGTTTCTGTACAACACCACTAGCATAGACGCATTAGCATATGCCAAGCAATCCAATCAGATGGAAAGCTAACAAGCTGTGAGTCACTCGTGTTCATCAACTGAATTATGTACATGTTGTGATAAAACCGTGCCACGTTAGGATAGTTACAATGCTTTATGTAGTTGGTTTGACAGTTGTCTTAAACTAAATGGCTACACTACGTGTAAGTTTCTACTAGCTTAGCTAGCTATCTGTTAGCTGTCAGCTAAACCCAACTCAGTTGTCAGCTAACCTAATTAGCGCCACTACTGTAGCTAGGTATCAAACGAGGCTTAAGCGGATGGATCAACTAGTACTATTAAGTTAACGAGTTAAGTTTATTTTCATGCTATCTATACTTTCCTGGTTTAGGCAACCCCAATGGTGGCGTTTTTGTGACACAATTGGTAGCTAGCCAGTAACTTGTCACTGATTTTATTAGATCTTTCCAGGGTACAGTCAGCGAGAGAGAGAGAAGAGATGGCCAGTGCAAGAGTGCCACTGGACGAACAGCAGGTGACGGAGTCAGCAGGGCCCACGGGAAAGGACCGCACCCTGCCAGCCCTGGTACGGCAGGGAATAAAGCGTATATACCGCAGCTTTCGGTTTCTGTCGTCGCATTGAGGTAGTGGAATCAGGATATTTGGGGTTAATCTATCCGCGCGTTTCGTGTACTGTCTGTGACTCAGCACCCGGACCGGAAAGAGGAGCGCTGTTTCGTGCTGTACAAGCCCCCTCCTCAGGACGGCTCACCTGCCCAGGAGGAAGAGTTTCTGGAACATGCCAAGTTCATCACCGAGGACCTGGAGTGGTTGCTGGAACTGCCACACGACAAGTTCTGGTGTCAGGTTAGTCCATAACTGCCGTCATACCACTGGGGAGGGTGTGGTCGGGTGTTTCTGAAGAAGACTATAGCTTTATTGGCTTCAGGTGAGTCGGCGGAGTACTAGATTTATTTGAAGGGTGTGGGTGTAGTGCGGTCCCAAGACCTACTCTCTCTGGGGGTTGTGAAGGTGGTGTTCGACGAGTCGCTGCAGAAGTGCCTGGACTCGTACCTGCGGCACGCGCCCCGCGGCCTCGACGCCTCGGCGGCGCCCTCCACCCCGGCCGTGGCGGACATGCAGCGCCACATTCACAGGCACGTCTTCATGGCCTTCCTCAGGATGGCCACGCACAAGGAGTCCAAGGTAGGACACCTGTCTGGGCGGCAGGACTTTCATTAGAACACTCATGGTGTCGTTTTGCAGTCATTTGTATTGGGGAGGATTGTGTGCGAGTGGGGCTTCCCTCTGAAAATCATGTCTAGTTGACCTCCTGCAGCCAAATGTGTAAGACAAAGAGATACGTGTTTCGTTCGAGCAAAAACCGTGTCCCTATTTGTCGTCTGGCTCCCCCATCCTCCCCCCCCCTCCCCCTCAGGAGGACTTCATAACTCCGGCTGTGTTCGGGGAGATCATCTACAACAACTTCCTGTTTGACATTCCCAAGATCCTGGACCTCTGTGTTTTGTTTGGGAAAGGCAACTCCCAGCTGCTCCACAAGATGATCGGTGAGCATCTCTGGGCTGTCTCCCCCCAAACGGGACCGCGCTAGCCCAGAGTCACTCATGGTTACATCTGCTGTCTCGCTCTCTCTCTCTTCCAGAGAACATCTTTACCCAGCAGCCCTGTTACTATGGAGACCTGGACGAGGCCGTGCCCTCCGTGTTACAGGTGAGAGGCAGGGAGAAACGGCCCAATCAGATTCCTCGGTTTCCTCTTCCTCTGCTCACAATCTCTTTCCTGCTCTCTCTCTTTCTCTCCCTCTTGTTTCTCCCGCCCCCTCTCGTCCGCCTGGCGCAGGTGTTTGACACGGTTCTCCATAAGTGTGGGATCCAGTGTGAGGGGGAGGAGCCTCTGAGGCTCAGCGCCCACGGACGGCCCACCGCCATGACCATGACTCAGCAGGTGAATCTCTCTCCCTCTCCGTATCTCTCAGTATGTATCTCTCTCTAACACAGACTTCCCACACCTACTTTCTCTCTCTCTCTTCCTCCCCCCCCCCCCCCCCCGCTAGGATCTGGTGGATCTGCTGCTGTACCTGTGTGACACCTGCACCACCATCCACGCCTTCCTGGACGTCTACCCCCCCGCCTGCTCCACCTTCCACACCCACAGCTTCCTCTCCAGGTGAGACCTCCAGCCCAGCTCTGTGGGGAGGGGTCTGGCTGGGTCGGCCGTGGGAGGGTCTGGCTGGGTCGGGTGTGGGGGGGGGGGGGTCGGGCATGGGGGGGGGGTCTGGCTGGGTCGGGTGTGGGGGGGTCTGGCTGGGTGTCTATCAGAGCTTGTGGAACATCGTCATGGGTTGTCTGTGTTCCTGGTTTTGAGCAGGCTGGCCTCGTTCTATGAGACTGTCGTGCCTGAGATGGAGAAGGCCGTGAGGAAGAGGAACTTTGACAACAAGAGGTTAGTGTGTCTGCTGGGGTGTATGTCTGGGTCTGGGAGAGGGTTTCGAAAGTGAGGTGGTGCGTGGGCAGAGCTGTGGCGGTGGATGTAGCTGTGCGTGTCTGGACTGGTGTGTGTATCTGTCTCTGCCTGTGTGTGTGCTCGTACATGTGTGTGTGCGTTGTGACCGACCCCTGTGTGTGTGTCAGTGTTCAGGAGGACCTGTGGAGGAGGCTGTGTCACTCTCGCAGGAGGATGGTGCAGGTAGCTCACTCGCTGCTACAACACAGCTGCCTGCAGCCCATCCTGGAGGGGTGAGACACACACACACACACACATGACATGAGCAGGACAATGCTGTGTGTGTGCCGTCTGGTCTCATTTGAGGGTTTTTTTTCTCCGCAGTGGAGAGAACATTCAGACGTTTGTGGAGGAACTCTTACAGCACCTCACAGCTTTCCTACCAGAGAAAAGGTAGGAACCTCGACCCGCGTGACCCTGTTACCCTGTCCTGTTTGCCGCTGCATCTGCCACGCACGCTGAGAAGATAGGATCTCTTATCTACCTGTGTCACCTCCCTCTCTCCTCCCTCTCCTTCCTCTTTTCCATCCCGTCTCCTCCCTCTCTCTGTCCTCGCTCTTTCCCTCTCCTCCTTCACTCTCCCTCTCTTCCATCTCTCCCCCCTCCCTCCCAACTCCCTCCTTCCTCTCTCTCCTCCCTCTCTCAGGTTCCTGTGTGACTATGATGAGCAGTTCCCCGTCGCTGATGACATCAGCCTTCTCCAGCAGGCCTCTCCGCTACTGTATCCTCTCCGCTGGATTATGAGGACACAATCAGCAATATGTTGTTACTATTATGATGATGATAATCTTTACTCACTGCACCGGCACTCGCAGTGCTGATCAATAGAGAGCCTACACACCTGATTCAAATGAGTGGTCATTATCAGGCTTCGATAACGACCACTCATTTAAATCAGGTGTGTTGGAGCAGGGAAACATGTAAAACATGCAGGACTGTGTGCCCTGAGGACCAGGGCTGAGAAAGGCTGATCTAGTAGGCTCTCTGTTGTAAGGTTCTCCAGTTAGATAGGAAGGTTCTCCAGTCATAGGAACGTTCTCCAGTTATAGGAAGGTTCTCCAGTCATAGGAACGTTCTACAGTTAAAGGAAGGTTCTCCAGTTATAGGATGTTTCTCCAGTTATAGGAAGGTTCTCCAGTTATAAGGTTCTCCAGTTATAGGAAAGTTCTCCAGTTATAGGAAGGTTCTCCAGTTATAAGAAGGTTCTCTAGTCATAGGAACGTTCTCCAGTTATAGGAAGGTTCTCCAGTTATAGGAAGGTTCTACAGTTGTAGGGAGGTGCTCTAGTAGTACAGAGGTCATACGCAGCCTGTCAGGTGATAGATCTAGGTGGATCAGTGTCCCCTCCGCCCCAGCCCCCTTCCTTAACCCCACCCCCTTCCTTAACCCCACCCCGTTCCAGCGACGACACCCGGACCTCCTACCTGCTGCAGGGCGTGGGGATCGCCTGGGACAGCGTGGGCCGGAAGAGGCCCCAGACCCGGGCCTCCCCTGGGCTGGGGGCCGTCCAGGGGGCAGAGGGGGAAGCAGGGGCCTGGGGAGGAGAGGGGGCCTTGGGGGCCCGGGAGCCCGGGGAGGGAGGGGAGAGGCCCAGGGGCGCGGAGGCCATGATGGATATGCACCTGAAGGGAAACAACGTGAGTCCTCCCGAATGTGGACGCAGAAGTCATGACGGGTGGTTAGGAAGTCATGAAGCAGTGCTAATGAGTCACTACTGAATGAATGACTGACTGGGTGTCTGTGTCTGTGTGTGCCTGCTGTCTCTGTGTGTGCCTGCTGTCTCTGTGTGTCCCCAGGGGGCGTCGGGCACCATCAGTGCGGGGGAGCTGGAGTCCCTGCTGAGCCACATCAGTGAGCTGCTCCCAGACCTGGGGGAGGGCTTCCTGCTGGCCTGCCTGCAGCAGTACGGCTACAGCTCTGAGCTGGTCATCAACAACATCCTGGAGGAGCGGCTGGCCCCAGACCTCCTCAAGCTGGACAGGGCCATGCCCAGGTACACGGGCCAGACGCCTCCTACCCTTAGAGAGAGTGTGTGTGTGTGTATTTTCAAATGTAAATGGAAGTTTCCTCAGTGTCGGTGGGTCTAACACAGACATGCACACATGCATGCATACAGTACACACACACACACACACAGAGTACGAGTGTGTCAGCGTGGCGTCTTGCTGTCCCACCAGGCCGGTGAAGGAGGAGCCGGCTCCAGTACTGACCAGCAGGTCCAACGTGTTCGACGACGACGAGTTCGACGTCTTCAGCAGGGAGCAGGTGGACATGTCTCGCATCTGGAAGGGCAGGAGGTGACGGCCCCCTTCATCCCCCTCCCCCCCCCCTTCTGACATGCCACTCAATCACAGAACACACTCTGGCTGTGTGAACTAAGGGTTGACTCCTGAATACTTGACTCCACCCACCAGGAAAGGAGAGAGCGCTCGCGACATGCTGAACGACAAGAAGCACATCGCCGAGCAGAAGGCCCGCTACCTCGCCTACGAGACGGTGGTGGACGAGGTCATCGTCACCCCCGGCGACCCCGCCTTCGCCCTGGACGACTACGACGACGAGTACGACGACACCTACGACATCAACCAAGTGGGCGCCAACGACCTGGACGGAGACAGCAACCTGCTCAACCGCAGGTCAAACCCCCCCCCCCCCTCTGTCCACACTGCAGACTCTTTCTTTCTTCCTTTCTTTCTTTCTCCCTCTCTCTTTCTCCCTCTCTCTTTCTCCCTCTTTCTTTCTTTCTCCCTCTCTCTTTCTCCCTCTTTCTTTCTCCCTCTCTCTTTCTCCCTCTCTCTTTCTCCCTCTCTCTTTCTCCCTCTCTCTCTCTTTCTCCCTCTTTCTCCCTCTCTCTTTCTCCCTCTCTCTCTCTTTCTCCCTCTTTCTTTCTCCCTTTCTCTTTCTCCCTCTCTCTTTCTCCCTCTCCCCCTCTCTCTTTCTCCCTCTCTCTTTCTCCCTCTCTCTTTCTCCCTCTCTCTTTCTCTGTCTATCGTCTCCGTCGCTGCTCTTGAATAATCGAAAGTGAAAAGGCCATTTCTCCCTCGTGATCCTTCTTCCCCCCCCCCCAGGCCCTTCACCGTGCCTCAGGTGCTGCGTACGGGCGGCCGGCCAGCCCTGGAGGAGGAGGAAGAGGAGGAGGAAGAGGAGCCAGAGGAGGTAGATAGACGTGGCCTACACGCACGTGTCCATGGGGCTGTTGTGTGGTGTTCTCTGGGAGGCGCGGGGCGCCGGTCGGAGCAGCTGCTCATGAACTCTTCCCCTTGCAGAGCGGCGGGGTGAAGAGAGACCAGTTTGTCCAGGACCCGGCTCTGCTGAGGGAGAGGGCGGAGGCCCGCAGAGCAACCATGCAGCAGAGGAGAGGGTACACACACTCGTTCACTCTTTCACACTTACTGTACATTTACACACACACACACACAGACGTTTACACTATCTCCCACCGACACACACATTCCCTCTCATCCAAATAGATACACACACATTGGCTCTCTTACACACACTATCACAAACGGACCTTTGAGAGATTCCTGTGTTGATGCCCCACCCCTCCCCTCCAGGTACAGACCAGACCCTCCTCCCAGCCAGGTGGGGGGCCGGCCCAAGGGCCAGGGCCAGACCCAGGACACCCTCCTGGACCGACGCAAGAAGGAGGCTAACAAGAGCCGCGGGGCCAACCACAACCGCAGGGCCATGTCTGACCGCAAGAGAACCAAGGGCATGATCCCCTTCTGACACTGTGGAACCGACAAACTCACCTTGGAGACCTGCCAAACAGACTGTGTGCACAAGATATGGAAACGATGGTCGCGATGGGTCAGAATGAGAGGAAGAGAGGGAGGACGGACGGAGAGATTGAGCCAAGGATCATGGCTCGGCCATCGCAGAGGGTAGAGGTCAAAGGTTGTGACCCCGGTTTAGCTAACCTCTCAAGGTCAGGGGTCTCCTGCAATCCTCCTTCCCACTACCAAGGTCATGTTCAAAGGCCTTTTTTTAGGGTTCTGTGGTGAAGAAATTCTAGTTAATCCTTTAGGTTTTTTTTTTAACTCACAAATGGGTCAGTTCAACGCTAACAGAACCGAGAGCAGTTTTTTGTGGAGTGTTACTCTGAGTTCTTGCGTTTGTCCGGCCCAATTAGATTTAGAAAATACTCAGTATGCCAAAGTGGTAGTGAAAAAGACAACAAACAGCTTTATTTTTTTGCCATGAAACAAATCCATTTATTAAGACCTGGAATCAATGCGCAGAAGTGGCCTGTGTGTGTGTGTGCGTGTGTGTTTGCGTGTGTGTGTGTGCGTGTGTGGAGGAACATTCATGGGGAGGAGCTTATCACCATCCTGGTCCAACCTCAACGACATAAAAAGCAGCCAAGACAGACGGCGTCTTCACCAGCTCGATGTTGCTGTGTGTTTGGAAGCGTGCGCCTCAAGGAGACAAGCAGAAGCTTTCTAGAACGTCCTACAGCTGCCATGCACCAATCAACTACTTTCTAAATAGGAAACAGAATCCACTGTGCTTTTTTTTAACAAAGGAAAAACACATTTATGATTGCTTTTTTGAAGTTATCTTTAAAAAAAAAAGAGCTGAAAAACACAATAAACGAATAAATACAGTTATACAGTTTCTCATTTGGGTATTCTTGTCAGGACCTACAGAAATACAATACTTTCAGGTGTGAGGTAACTGGGTAAGTGGGTTTCCAACTGCCTTCCCTAGGACCACCATTAGAGATGTTGGTGCTGACCCCTCCTAACCAGGAAAATGTTCACGCGAGGTCACTACTAAGCTCTACTCTTAAATCATCTCACAAAGTGCTGTTTTATCGACCGACTGGAGTAGGTGCAATGACGGTAATTCAAGTGATACTATTGGTTCCTGGTGACCTTTCACCTTTCCCAGACACATTATCATTGGCTGGTTGCCTAGTTTTCAGGGGGTCTGATCTTCTGCTGCTCATCTCAAAGCTACATCTCCGGCCCTGTTTGGAGTCAGGTGTAGTCTACTCCAGTGGCCTTCAGGGCTAGTCCTCAGTGGGCCCTGAGGACCAGGGCTGAAGGCCACTGGTCTACTCTGTTGTCTGCTAAAAGCCCTCAGACAGCTGTTTTGGAGACACCTATTGCTTAGAGTGATTTAAGTGTAAGCTCATTTCTGGTCTGCTTGCTTTGGAACATGTCTAGGCTCATATTAGTAGCCTGTTAATCAAGGCAATTAATGCTATTGTTAATTTAAGATTACAAGTACACGCTATAACATTTTTCAGTTCATTAATTTCGATCAATTTTGTTATTCTTTTGGATTATTGCATATGTTAAGAATATAAGAACACGTCTTATTTCTGTAACGTTTGACATCCATGCAACTGTGTTTCTTGCCTTTTTGCTAATCTTTCCTTTGTGTTGCGTTGGGTTAAAATGACCTTGGGAAAAGCTTGGGAGTCTGTGGTACTTGGGAACTATTCAACACACCCAACACACCTTCGAGAGCCCCTGTGGCGAATACAGTAACAAAATCCCAGGAAGACGTCATACTGTTTCAACAACAGTACTTTTGAGATTATATATCAAGTATAGTTAACAGTTTCAATGGAGCTGTGTCTGGATTGGCTGAACCCAGAGTGGGTCAGGGGTCAACCCAGACCACTGTTCCATCAGGTAGCCAGCTGCTGTGTGGAGTTCCCTGTTCCCACAATCCAGTGCAGGAGGAAGTGAGGTCTGAAGACAAGATGACGCGATCTCATTGGTATTTTGGTCGGAGTGGGCGGTCCTAAACCTTAGCTGTCGTTAACTGTCTCTGCGGAGGCTACCTAGTGACAGGAAACAAGGCAGAAGGTCTTAGGGAGATTTCTGTGATGTTTTACCCCTGTGTAATGCCTTCAATGAATGTTTTACTAAACGATTTAGCCTGCCTGAGCAAGAATCTAGAACTATGAAGGAATCTGTGTGTGTGTGTGTCTGTGGCTCGAATATCTTCAGAACTGGGCTCTGAATGAAGTACAATTTTGGCGGGTGTCTTGCTCAGAACCCAAGGGTGTGCTGTGTCGAGTTTGAAGTTGTTTGGATGCGGGAGGGGGAGGGAGAGGAGAGGGAGAAAACGACACTCACTGAGGATGCTGTGTTTACAGAGAGGACAGGTGTGCTGCAGCAGCAGCCAGGGATCCACACAGTCTCTGTGGAACTCATGGAGGCAGGGCAGGACGCGCAGACACTGCAACACACACACACACACACACACAGTTACCACAATACAAGAACAGTGAACACACCCGGAACAGCCTGTCTACACGTTACAACATTTTGTGCTTGCTGGTGATGCTGACCTGGTCGTTGTTGGCTTAGTGTGTGTATGAGTGTTTGTGAATGTGTGTGTGTGTCCTGCAGCTGCCCAGGTGGTGCTGACCTGGTTGTTGTTGAAGGGCTCCAGGCAGACGGCACAGAGGTCGCTCTCTGCGGCCTGGTCCGGCTCACACCAGGGCTTGGGCTGGCGGTACGTCCTGGTCTGCAGGGACGACAGCCTCTTCAGGATGTCCTGCTTAGGAAGCAACTGCAGGGGAGGACAGAGGTCAGGACCTGGTCCGAAACTCTCCGGCTCATCCCTCCCGTCACCAGTCTCACCTGGTGCGGGAAAAGAGGCCGTCTCCACAGCCCTCCCTGTCACGCCAGACTGACGTGGGTGTACGATGCCAGAGCAGAAAGCCGTCCCTTACCTCGGACTCATCGTTGAGCTGGTTTTCGTGATACTGCCAGCGAGCTTGAACTATAACCCCTGTGCACAGAAGCAGGGCCACTAGGACGACCGTGTTCCACAGCTGCTGCAGGTACTTCTGGAGGGGGAGAGGAGGGGGGGGGGGGGGGGGGGGAAGTAGAAGAGGTGGAGTGGAGATGTAACATATATAAAAGATGCAAGGCTACTTGTTGTATAACATGAGGTTACGAGTGTTATGTATAATAAATACACTTGTCTGTGTGTATATGTGTACTAAAATAATGTGTCATGGGTGTTTGACTTAAGCTGTATGTATTACTTTGTGTGTAAATGTGTTTGTTAGTGCGTGTGTGTGTAGTGAGTGACCCCCCCACCTGGACCTGTGAGTTGGTCTCTCCTGTACAGATGACCCCCTGCCACTCCCCGTAGATCCCCCCTCTAGAGCGTCCGCAGGTGGACCACAGGGTCAGAGTGGCCCCCTGACGGACCACAGACAAGGAACCAGACATGGTCACACGGTCCCTCACCCAGAGTGGCCCTCGCTCAACCACTTTGTAATAAAGGTCCCTTTATATATTTTAAAAAAATCTGAATTTTTTCATTTTGGTAATGCATACTTTCAAACGTGTTAGATAGTATTGCCACTATTAAAACAAAACAGGATAAATGAAGCAAAAAAAAAACAAAGAACGATTCTCACCAAATTATCCTGTAGGATGGTCTTGTATGTTATTTTGGCTGTTGCCTGAAGTCCCCTGTGCAGAAAGGGTGTGGTCAAGTCTAGAATGGTTATGTAATGAGTGCATCACTTGAACAGACACTATAAGGGAACTAGCAGTGGTCCCAGACTGGTACCAAGGCTGTAGGGGGGGTTGTCTGTTCCGTATATTACCTGAGGAGGGCTCCAATGAGCTTGGTGACATTCTCTGAGGTTTGGATGACAATGATTGGTTTGGAGATGACCTGGGAGAGATCCATCTGCAACGGAAAACACGGAAGGTTCATCTGAGCATAGCACTGATAGCACTCCCTTTAACACACATACACCCCTGGGGTTGTATGTGTGTTAAAGGGAGAGAGAGAGGGGGGGGTGAAAGGGAGAGAGAGAGGGGGGGGGTGAAAGGAGAGAGAGAGAGAGAGAGAGAGAGAGAGAGAGAGAGAGAGAGAGAGAGTGAGGGGGGTGTATTGTGTGAAAGAGAGAGAGAGACAGGTGTGTCTGTGTGTGTGTTTCCTGGTTACCTCTCTTACTGTGTTCTGGTTGAGGGCCAGGATGATCAGTGCTGAGGCCCCCAGGACCAAGGCTCTCTTCATCTACCAGACACAGACCAGGAAGTTAGCTACCTCAACACACTCTCCCCTCATTCCCTCATGTCTAATACACGGCTCTCGCTGGTTCTCTACATCACAGTATGTGTAACCTATGTCAACTAGTGCAATCCTGCACCTGTTGCTCTCTCTAGACTTACTTTGTTGACAACAGCAGCAGCAAATGACTCCTGATTCCCTGTGGAAGCCTGGCTGTTCTCAACCTTTATGGGAACCACGCCTATCCATGGCTCCTGTTCTTTCGATTGGTCGTCCTCATCTTCTTCCTCCTGGCTTTCCTCCTGCTGGTCATCCTGCACCTGATGATTCGAGATGAATAATATTGTCATAGATTTCTGGAACGAATGTAGAGGCACGTGTGGTATTGCTTATTGGACAATGACAAATATGAATTGTGGAAACCGTTAATCGCTTTAGCCATGAAACGGATTAAATTCGCATCCGCAATATTCAACAGAGGAGGCTAAATCCAAAAGTAGGCAATTTTGCTCTTTTGTTTTTTCTTTCAAATCCCTGTAATACTTTACCAGTCTTAGATCTCCTTCTAAAACATGCTCCGTTTGTTTCTGTTCATCTGGGACGGTGTTCTCCCAGCTCGCTTCGATCACCTCACCTTGTAAAACGGTGCTAACGGTTCGTCGTTCTCTCAGAACAACCTCCACCGACGCTACCTGTTCACCCGTGACGAACAGACAGGATAAGAACGAAGGAGCAGATAGCAAGAATAGCAAATATAAGTAGCACCAGCAGAAACTCGCAGCCATGGCGAAAGAAATAAACGTATTTTTGCTATAATTCCTCAAAATAAATATTCATAATTGTTTTAGCAACTGTCACCCATGGATTTGCAAGGAAGACATCTGTCTTGGACCCTAAAAGGTAAACAAGAACGCTATTTCCTGCGTGGACAGGAAACTAGAGTGATGCGATAGCCCAACAATATTTATATATTTAAATATCTACGCATTTTTGCACCGTCACTCTTACGCACTATTGTTGTTATTATTGCACGTTTTTTTTAAGTATGAAAAAACTGTAATAAAAACGTGAATACAGGCTTCATTTCATTGGGTCCCGGTGCATACCGTAACACTAAAAACCGGTATTACATTATGAGTTTTTTCGATATCGCCACATGGTTGTGATATGCTGCCTTTTAAATGAGTGTTTCTGCGGCTGTTGACATTTTGTATGCGTTGACAGCTGATTATAACAGCGCCCCCAACCAGAGAGCGGGAGCAGCGTCACAGAGGTACATATTCTGCACAGTCCACCGACAGTAAGTGCGTGATCAGGTGTTCAACTTCAAATAAAAACGATTCGTTGTACAGTCGGGATGAGTGGAAGGGTTGGCGATCTCAGTCCCAAGCAGGCTGAAGCTTTGGAACAGGTAATTTTCTTTACAAAACGTTTTGTTGTTGTAAAATTACTACTGTTACTGTTAAGGTGGAACATCGATGCTGTTTCTGTAGCAGCTAGCATCGTGGGATTACTTCTTCCCTCACGCTCAAGCAACATTATGGCTCGTCACGAATGAATTCTAATTGTATTTTGATTTGTTGTGTTCTTTACCAAGCCCATTAATTTCTGTAATAGAGATAGTTCAAATGAGTGTGTGAGGTAGATTGCGTAAGCAATCTGGAAGGAATGCACGGCCCCTGTTTTTTTTACAGTGTAATTACCATGACAGAGTTAACAAACTATCAGCATATGCTCCAGTCTTCTTAATGCAAGTTTTCTGTTTAGCTGGAAACGGATTGGTTATTCTTATATATTTGCACATGTAAGTTGTATTAGCCGTCGTCATCTAAAATTATTTTTTTAAGTAACGCGTCTTTCGTTACTGCAGACCGAAATTACTTAACGCGTGCATGACTATGAAGACATGATAAACTGATATCTCAACATCCCATACGCTTCTCTGTTGAAAGTGTTCTCCTTTCCGTACACATGTTACACAAGTCAAGGGCAATCTATATTGCAGGGTCTAAAGCGTTCGGCTGCAACAGTTGTTCCACTGTGTGTGTGTGACTGTGTGTGTGTGTGTGTGTGTGTGTGCAGGGCATAGTGTCTCATACATGCTATTAAATGCTACCGCCATTAGGTCCATTAACATATTGTCATCTCTCTCTCTCACCCACTTCCCCTCCACACTCACAACCATCTCCTGTATTCCCTCTCCCACGCTGTTTCTCTCCCTCCCTCTATCTGGCCTTTCTGTCTCTGTCTCTCATGGCATCCTACCCCTGGGCAGTTTCGAGAGAGGATTCAAGACATTCTTCCACAGCTTCCTGCCCAGCATGACCACTTCCTGCTCCGTTGGCTCAGAGGTGAGCACCCTCATCGTGACGGAGGGGAGGTTACAACACTGTTGTTATCAAATCAAATGGATGCAATGTCCCTGTGGTTATAGAGTTGGGACTCTTTCTCAATCAACGTTATGCTGTGATAGAGAAGTTACCATCTAGCATTTCATTCAGTTATGACTGTTGGGAAGTTACCACACTGTGTGTGTATAGTGCATTCTTGCAAGGTTATGTGATGAAATAGAGAGAGAGTGAGAGAGAGAGGGGAATGTGCATATTGTGTGCATAAACTGTGATTACTTCTCTTAAATGTAGCGCGTTCAGCCTTGATTTTTCAGCCCTCTGGTCCTGGTTGTAAACCAGGCTCCACTGGATGAACAAGTCAGGTTTGCAGAGAACTGACACCTCCTCTGAGAGGCTACAGTGACCCACGCTCCAAGAGAAGGATGGAGGCAGGGTTTATTGCCTCATAAAGGGGAGCTTGTTCTCGGCTGCGTGATGTAAAGACCATTTCACCCTTTCTCTCGTTCTCTCTCTCTCCTGCTCTCTGTCACTCCGTCTCTCTCTCTCGGCCTCTCTCTCTCTTCTCCCCCCCCCACTGTCAGTCTGTTCTCTCTCTCTCTCTCTCTGTCTCCTCCCTCCTTCCCCATCTGAGTCATTCTAATCTAGTGCTAATCTCATTACAGGGAGAACAACAGTGCTGCTCATTGCATCTGTACTGTACTCACGGCAGGCCAGTCAGCGCCAGCCTGTACATGAGTCCGTGTGCTATGCCAGTTTAGGTGTGTTAAGTGAGGCACTGGGCTAGCTCAGTGGTAAGAGTATTTGACCACAGATTATGAGGTCACAGGTTCTAATCCCCTTATGATATAGGCTACGTCGCTTTGGATAAAAGGCGTTTGCTAAATGAGTGCTTTATGTTACAATCCTTTGCAAAAATAATAAGTCTATCCCAATATTAAATCAAATCATTTAATATTCAAATCTTCAGTGCCTGAGGGGGATGACCCTTTCTGAAGTTCTTTATTAGACAGTTGTGTGACTGTACCATTGCATTCTGGGTGTTGTAGTGAAGTTAACCCTGCCTGCCAGGGCTGGGAGAGAAACGTCCAAGAGTGGACAATGAAGCCCTGTGTTCTGTGCTCGTGAGGCTTGTGAGTTATGTCCTCTTCAGTGTGTTTGTGCTTGTTTGTGGTTGTGTGTGTCTAAAGACAATTTATTGTGCCATTGAGGTCACATATATTTGCATCTCTGGTAAATAATCAGAGGAGAAGGAGGCGTTTCGGTGGAAAAATGAAACACATTTCCTTTGAATGAGGCTGTTTATCCAAACACCTTTTGTATATTCCCATTAAACATGCACACACAATTGATCTACATTATTTGCATGGGCTTGTTGTCGTTGGGGTGTCATGATGATGTGCGTTCCACGTGACAGGAAGGGCCAGGTCACTGACCTGTCTCATCTTCTGTCCAGACGACAGAAACTGACATTTGAAATGGCTTGGTTGTGAGAATGCCTCATCAGTGTGTCTGGGGCTCAGCTCGTAAGCCTCAGCCAGCTGTCCACTTCACAGGAAGCAGGCCTGGCTTAGTATTCCTGCTACCTGCCTCTCTCTCAGTCTCTCTCTCAGTCTCTTTCTATCTCTCTCTCAGTCTCTATCTCTCAGTTTCTCTCTCTCTTTTTTTAGAGACAGAGGGCTAGATATTGCCCATGTAGGGTTAAAACATTAGCTTCCTGTTTTCAGCCATCAGTCAGATGGTGTGTGTGTGTGTGTGTGTGTGTGTGTGTGTGTGTGTGTGTGGAAGGCACCGTGTCCAAGTGTCCCAACGTAACACTCCGGAGATGGGCTTTCTGACTCAGTCCTCATGCCCGTGTTCTTCTCTCTTCTCCTTTGTCTCTCCTCGGTCTCCCCTCCGTCTCTCCCTCCTCAGCCAGGAACTTCAACATCCAGAAGGCGGAGGCCATGCTTCGGAAGGTACCCCCCCCTCTGTCCTTCTGCCTCCGAGTCTGCAGCAGTCACAAACCAGCTCCTGGCACGCTACCGTGAAGTTCTTTAGATTAAGTGTGACCAGACCTTACACAACAATCCAACACAGGCTCCCTTTAGGAATGGTCACCGTGTCACAAATGTACTGCTTGCAAAACACCCCTTAATCCATTTCATTCATCTGACTGAAGGATTTCTGTGTGTGTGTGCGTGTGTGTGCGTGTCTGTGTGAGACAGTGTTTGCGCCTGACTGTGTGTGTGCCTGTGTGTGTATGAAAGTATGAGAGACTGAGGAAATAGTGTAAGTGTTTGTGTGTGAGTTGATGCCTGCGTGTGGTATGAGTGTGTGCGCGGGTCTTATTTGTCCGAACAATGGTCTCTGCTAGGTCAGAAGCCCTTCCCCCAGCTCATCCCCTCGTTATCGCATTCATGCTGAGGGAGCATGTGCCTAAAACGTCTTGATCCACTTAACGCACACCACTCCCAGTCTTACTGTGCCTGTGTGTGTTTCTGTGTCATCCTCGATCCTCGGTGTCCACCGATTGGCTCTCACCGGCTCTCCATGTTTCCCCTCAGCACGTGGACTTCAGGAAACAAGTGGCGGCAGACACCATCACCACAGAGTGGCAACCTCCAGAGGTGAACGGACCTCCGCTCCTCTCTAATAACATGGAATACAGTGTTTCCCCTAGGTTTACAGCTTTGGGGGGGGGGTTCGCCCGACCATGTAGAGACAGAAATGACATGCCGTCGTGTAAATAAGATAAATAACATAAGGCCATTTAGTTTGTTTAATAAAAGACCAAGCTATAGACCTGTTATAGGAAAGGTAACCTTAAATGACTTATTTTGTGATCTGGCGCTATATAATAAAAATAAAAACATAAAATAATTAACTCTTAGGTTTCTTATCTGATAAAACCCTCTGCTATGGGAGGAGTGTATGGGTGCAGCAGCACAGTGTCTGGCTGTGCTTATCAGTGTCTGCTTTGCACTTGTCTGAACTTGAGATGTCGTAAAGATGGTAATTACATAACGGTGACGCAATTAGAATGAACTATGAATTGGATGCCGATCTTTGGGTTTTAGTCGGTCGACAGTTATAGTCAAGATTAAGAACAAAAGCAATGTCACGGTGGCTGGTAGCCAACCTAGCATCTAACATCTAGCGCCGTTTCAACCATACCTCCAGAATACAACTGTTTCAATTTGCGTTGGTTGTCGTGGTGCTTGTCTCCAGGTGATAGAGAAGTACCTGTCCGGTGGGATGTGCGGGTACGACCGCGAGGGGAGCCCCATCTGGTATGACGTCATCGGCCCCATGGACCCCAAGGGGCTCTTCCTGTCCGCCTCCAAACAGGACTTCATCAAGTCGAAGATCCGCGACTGCGAGAAGCTGCAGAAGGAGTGCGACCTGCAATCCGAAAGGGTGAGGGGAGAGCGGTGCATCGTGGGGCCTGTAGTTTTCGCAACTTTGAAAAAAAAGGGAAAACGGAAAAACACCTTGAAACACCCCTGTGTTCATAGTTCTCAATCTGTTTCTCTCTCACTCTCTCTTTCTCTCTCTAGTTGGGGAGGAATGTAGAGTCCATCACTATGATCTATGACGTTGAGGGTCTTGGTCTGAAACACTTGTGGAAGCCTGCAATTGAGACCTATGGAGAGGTGAACACATGCACTTACACACATGATTTTTTGCAAATGACAACGAAACCTCAACGAGTCTGATATTGAGCAGGTGTTTTTCTTCCCCAGGTTTCTGCTCTGTAGCTGTGTTTAAATGTTGCTAATTGTTGATTGGATGAGCGAGGGTCAACGTGTCATCATTTTCTGTCCTTCCCAACATGCTGTGTAGAGTCTGATGTCTAACCCAGGCAGGGGTTAGGCATCAGACTACTCTAGGCAGGACCTCCTAACACTGTTCTGTGTCTCCAGATTCTGTCCATGTTCGAGGCCAACTATCCAGAGGGCCTCAAACGACTGTTTGTCATCAAAGGCAAGTCTCTCCAATATCAGTTACCTCGGTATTAGCATCTGACCACAAACCATCAAGTCGTTCCGCATATTCTTAGATCTAGACTTTCATGTTCGTCCCCTTCCTCCTCCGATGATAATGTTCATCCCTCTCTTTTCCTCCTCCTCAGCCCCCAAACTGTTCCCGGTGGCCTACAACCTGGTCAAGCACTTCCTGAGTGAGATCACACGTAACAAGATCGTCATTCTAGGGGGTGAGGGATAGTTCGACCCTGCTTCCTGTTTCTACCCCCCCCCCCCCCCCCCCCACACACACACACACCTATTCTTGCTGCGCCCCAATTTCGCAGACACTTTAATGGCTTTAAATAACAGCCTCGCACGGACCCTGCAACCTCTTGATCTGCTGTCAAATGACCTACCACTGAGCAATACTTATCCTTGGATAATATACTGTATCATATAATTCTACCCTCCAAAATATTTGTGAATACATACTCTTGTTTGTTTTGTAATCCTCCTGGATCCTCAGCGAACTGGCAGGAGGTGTTGTTGAAGCACATCGACGCTGAGGAGCTGCCCGCCGTGTACGGGGGCAAGCTGACAGACCCGGACGGCGACCCCAGCTGCCGCACCCTGGTGAGGTCACATCCTGTCAGGAAGGAAGCAAAAAGACACACCTTGCTGTCTCTGTGGTGGGGGGGGGGGGGGGGGGTCTGGGGTCATATGTGTCATTGCAGCCGCCTGGAATGCTGGAGTAGGCAAACGCGAGTAGTCGGCGCTTCTGGTTTCATTGATCACTATTCATGCTAATGCTAATTACAGCAGGCGGTTGGTGTTACATGGCTTGGAAGCTTGCCTTAGTGAGTTTACACTGGAGTTCAGCTGCAGCTGGTAGAGACATGGGGGGCTGTTCTGCTTCCTGGTTCTGCTTCCTGGTTCTGCTTCCTGGCCCTGCTTCCCAGTCCCTGACAGTGGAGTACAATTCTGCTCTCCGGTTGCCCGAGTGATCTGAAGCAGCATGAATGGAGGCGTTCTGCTTGGAAGAGGGGGTTCTAGCCTAGCGACAGACTCCACACGCTTGTGGAGGCTCATCAGGTGACGTCGTTAGAGACGGACGCACGGTGCAGCTAGGTGTCCCAGCGTCCCACACCAGAGGTTCGGCTCATAGTAAGTCTGGACACACCTTCCAGTCAGTAGAGGGAGACTTGTTTGGGATCTGGGTGGAAGGTCACTCACTGTCGTGTGACTCTGTGTTTCCTGCGAGTTCCAGCCGGCAGATAGCCTCCAGGTACAACCCTGATCTCTAAGGCAACTCAACTGCTCCTGGCAGCTCCTCTTTCCCACAGTACCGCTGCGCTTTATGGCTTTCTCCGCTCGTGTTCATCTAGAACGCTCTGCAGTCACCCGTGTAGTGCCAGTAGGAGTCAGGCCTGTAGCAAACGGGCTACTGCGGATCAAGCCTTTGTAGACCAGCAGACAGGTAGAGGAACGTAGATGGTTCATCTCATCTTGTGTCTGACCCAAGGTGTGGTATCCCTGTAGATACATAGGTAGAGTTGCCTGCCTTGCCTGGAGAACCCAGAGGAGGAGGAAGATGGGAGCACTGTCTCGCACCCAAAGAGAGGCAGGGAGGAACTCATTGGCTCGGGAAACCTTCTGGAAGAGGAGTGATTCTGATGGGCTGGGAGGCCAGAGCCTCTATTGGAGTTGTGCGGAGGGATCCCACAGTCAGTGAGCTCGGTTCCAACATGGGTGCCTCTTGGTTTTGGATTTCCCGTTTTTTTCGATCTTCGTGACAGATTTCTGCTTTTTCCTCGATGAGTCGCTACTCTATGGTCTGTTTAGTATGGCTCTGCCTTTGCTCAGAAGTAAGGCAACTAGAGGCAGTGAAGTATGTGTGTAGATTGTCTGGCTGATGGCTAGCTAGGTCCTCCTGGACAGATAGAGATGATAATTGTCACCCCATGGTGAAATTGAGCAACGATGGTAAAGGTCGTTCCCATTTACAATAGTAGTATGGCACTGTATTTTATCAGTAACGTTTATCGTAGCAACGTTTATCCAACCTTGAAAACGATGTGTGCGTGTGCACGTAGGAGAGATATCTGTTCTTATCTGAGTGTGTGTAGGGTAGAGTCTGCTCCATCGGGCCTGCCGTCATCCCAAACGTATGATTCTACGTACAATACTAACCCCCGAACGAACTACTAACCAGCGAGTAATACTCTGTGGCTCCCCTTGTGGTAGGAGTGACGAACTACAGTGCGTGACCTTGCTGTCCATAGCACCTTGCCACCTACTGGTGGTTTTCAATAAGCGCTTCAGTCTGTATCCATAGATGGGTTGGTGTTTGCATACTGGACCTCAGAGGTGATCAGATCGAAATTGTCTGGTGTGTTTTGATTTATGTAAATAAATAGAAAAGTGAAGACCTAGGCTCTGGAACTTTCTTTCTATGGCAGGAAACTAGGTGGTCTGACATACACAAACACACACGGAAGAAAAACATAATTCAACCTTTATACCCTTTATACACATTTCTTACTGCCACTGGATATTTACAGTAAGTTTATCTTTTGCCTTTCTCCTAAACCCCTCTTCCACAGTATGTACAGTACATCCCTTTTTTGTCTTTTTAGAGCCACTCTTCCAGTTCCCATGCTAACTGCCTCTTTCTGGTTTGCATGCGCGTGTCCCAGTTGCACCTGGCAGGGACGGTGCCTACCTCGTACTACGTGCGGGACTCTGTGAAGGTGGACTATGAGCAGTGTCTGACCGTCAGCAGAGGGTCCACCGAGCAGATGGAGTACGAGATCCTGTTCCCCGGCTGTGTACTCAGGTCTCTGTCCCAAGTCTCCCTGTCTCTCTCTGTCTCCGTCTGGTTCTCCCTCCGATGTCTCTCCTTCTATCTTCCCTTTCTCCCTCTCTCTCTCTCTCTCTCTCTCCGTTGCTCTACTTATTCTCCCTCTCTCTTCCTCCAATCATCTATGTCATCGATCTTCATGTGCAGATTGCCAGATTTATTTATTGACTAAATCGATCGAGTTGCACTGCCCCAAATGTGCGGATCTTTGACCCGATGCTACCCCCCCCCCCCCAGGTGGCAGTTTGCCAGCGAGGGGGCGGACATTGGCTTTGGGGTCTTCATGAAGGCCAAGAAGGGGGAATGGCAGAAGGCGGGCCAGATGCAGGAGGTTGTGCCCAGCCAGAGGTACAACGCTCACCTGGTCCCTGAGGACGGCTCCCTCACCTGCTCTCAGCCTGGAGTGTGTGAGTAGCATTGTTCTGTTGGGGGTTTGCTGGGACTAAACAGAGCCGTTTGACCATCTCCTCTCCTTGTGCTGCAGACGTGCTGAGGTTCGACAACACCTACAGCATCTTCCAGACCAAGCGCATAAGCTTCACCGTGGAGGTCCTGCTGCCTGTCCAATCACAGTCCTCCAAGGACCAGGATGGGCCGGACGAGGGGACCAGCAGACAATTATGATGGACTTTACCGAGTGGCTATTCCCTCTGCTGGGTAGTTACCCCGGGGACCCCATGAAGATGACCTCGACCATGACCTTGTCCATGACCTTTACCTTGACCTCAAGCACTTAACCGCACCAACCAGCCATCTCCAAGGTACTACACACCATGGACCAAAATGCTGCTTACGCTGCGAACACAATGGAGGCATACCCAGATCATCTCAGGATAGCTGGACTGAATGCACAGGATATACGGGCTTACTTGAACATTGCTGTATAATGATGTCTACATTTGCGAGAAACACAGTATTTTGCTGATAAGTATCCATGTAAACTGTATGTCTGATGATGAGGTGGAGCTATTTAGACATATTTTATCGGGGCTGTGTGCGATGGCAGGAACTTGTTTTGTGCGTTTGTGTTTAAGATGTGTTTAAGGCTGTTTTAAAATCACTCCAACCACTCACAAAAGGAAGGTCCTCATTTTCCCTCTTTCCATTTCTTTCTTGTAGATATCAGTCTCTTTTGCTGTTTAATCCTAAGATTAATATTTAAGTTGAATCTTCTTTTTTTTTATGTTTTATTTAATTGAGGATTCTTTTTTCTCCAGAATTGACAAAGTGATGTTTATGTCAGTTTTATCTTATCTTGTCTGTTAATGCACTAGAACAACATTCCATTTTCTAAACCACAGTTGTTGTTAGAGACTTTGTCCTAGTAAAAGCTTGCCTTAAACATTACCAAATGGAAACATGCAGCACTAGATCAGTGTCTAATCTACTGATCACATAGTGTCAGCATTATGACTTACTTTGCACTTCATGAATATTATGGAATGTAGCTGCCTAGTGTATAGCCTTAATTGCTATATGGTATAATAACCAGTAACAAAAATGCATATTTGATTTACCTCTTTATATTATTGATGGTGATAATGACCAAGATCATTATGATGTTATTTGCTGAAAGCTGATTTTGGTATATGCTTACACTATTCATATTACCACTCCTGCAATAGTTGGTGTTTAAGTTGTTGATAACTCAACAAAGAAATATATTTATGTCTTTACCTCTGGAGGTAGTGTCTCTGAGATTCCTTTGATGACTACATTTACAACCTGTACTTGAAACACAATCAATCTGATCTATATCTGTCCTGATTCATTCCGATTTTTCGTAAGACTGATAACTTACCATCAGTATTGTTTTACTATACAAGAGTTTATTCAACCGCAAATAACGTTTGTTTTTGTGTGTTTCCTTCGAATGCAGTTTTTCTTTCATTTTTAATAAATCTCGGATTCTCAGGGCCTCTGACAGAAGGACAAGCCCTCTGATACCAGTTCCACCTTCAGCCAGCCTGACCAGGAAAAAAAGACAGGTTTGCACTCAAGCCCTCCAAGTGATCATTTGTACAATTTGTACAAACATCACCATCGCCCTCTCATCATCTATTGGGCAAGCATGAGACAATTTGGAGTCATAGTATGTCACAAAACAATCGATCAAAGCATCAATAAAGACAAGGCTTCACATAGAGTATCAAAACGTAAACATATTTGGTGTTTTCATGTGTCCAGGTTACCTTCAGAAGGAAAAGGGGAAGCCCAGCCCCTCAGAGGGAGTCTGGGACAGCAGGTAGCTCAAATGATCTGGAGAAAAGAGGGTGGAGCGCGTCAGACTAAATGACACTCATGCAAGTCCCTCGAGCACAGAGGCCTTACGAGTCACTCGTTACCGTGGAGGATGGTGGGTGTCAAGCTACGCTCCAAAGAATAGGGTTGAAAACGAGTGTCCGGTGTGTCTTACAGAAGTATGTGGGGGAAAGCTCTGTACAGGCAAGGGTCTGTTGCGATACAGAGAGGCGTTTAATGTCACCAGATGAAGGAACGCAAGGGTATTGAGGCATCAACATCAAACGAAAGGGGGAAGCTAGAACTTCTTCTATTTAGTGTCCACTGGAACTTCCTGTTAGGAAGGGAGGAGGTGAGTTCAGAGGCAGACTGATGTCTGGGTTCTTACCCTGGGGGGCAGAGGGGAGGGGCAGGGATGAGAGAGGGGGTGGTCGTGTTCTTCCCCAACAGTTTTTCCAAGATGGATACGCCTTCCTAAGGTGACCTGGGACTTTTTAAAGAACAAAAGACAACAGATGTGTTGTCATTTGAGTATTGATGGCACATGGTTACACAAATAGAACCTATTGAGGACTATGAAACCAGCTTCCAGAAACACTTGTTTGCATTGGTTATGGTTGAACTTGGTTACCAGCTTGTACAGAGTACTTATTGACTCCATTTTGTATGGCATCGTTGCCCATAGTCGGGGGACAGGGGGCATTTGTGGGAGAAGAGGATTCAGCCTGAGTGAAAATCAAACACTACATTAAAACAAGAAAACAGTTAAATCGCAAATGCCGCAAAATGAATGAAATTTGACAGAATTTTCTCAATAATATATTTCTATAAGCTTTCTGAAGGGGATACCTCTGTGTACAAGGCTCTCTTGTTCACCCATCTCTGGAGAAACGTGTCCCAGGCGATCTAATAAAAACAGGACTGAGTTTCAAACCACCTCTGGCTCAACTTTCTCACCAGATACAGCCTAACCTGGTTAGGCTGTATCTGGTGTTTACAAGCTACCAAACATTTTTCCTCAGCGGAAAAAACAACAAAGGACAATTAGTGCCTCACAGGTTTGTATGTGTCTCTGGGCAGATGGTCCACCCCCGCCTGGAGGAGATTGCTGAACCAGTTTGAGCTGGATTTGGCAACAGGGAGGGGCATTTGCAGCTGGCAGGATACAGGGAAGGAGTCTGACTGTCCTGGAATTCAATAATAATAATTACAAAGCTTAGATGTTGATAACTAAACTTCCTAGTAAAGTCACTATAATACCCATTGGAAGGCCAGCTATGACTTTCACTGAGGGAAGGATGTGTGCCAGTCAGCTATTTCAATGACAGCGCGTGCCCTCAGAGCACTCTGACTCACCCTCTCTCCCCGAGTAGAACGAGTCTCTGTAGTGGACTGACTGACCAGCAGAGGGCGTCGGTGGTGTGCACTGAAAAGGTAGCGTTAGAGGGATTTTCGTGCGAATGACTACCAGTCAAACAATGTCGTGTTCAGCCGTAGGTCCAATCAACAACAAAAAAGCAGCTGCTCGCTCACGTTCGGTAACTGGGACCTCTCGCCGGCTACACCTGGGGTCTCCAGGAGAGTCCAGGTGTGACTGACGAGCTCCCTCTCCAGGTCAGTTGGTTGCTGCTGGAGGTGAGGGGGATGGCTAGGTGGAGGGCCCATCTGAGAGAGGACAACCGGAGAAGCAGCTTTATACTCTTTTACTAAACATCACTATGATAATCAATTCACCTGGGTGTCACACAGGTAACACACAGGTCAAATAAAAGGAACACGTGTCAAACACAGGTAACACATGTAACACAGAGGTAGGAACACACAGGCAACATACGGGTAACACACATGTAAAACATGTTAAACACAGGTAGTAATGCACAGGTGAAATACAGGTGACACGCAGGTCTCACACAGGTGACACACACGCACCAGGTTTCTGATTCTATAGGTGATGACACTTACTCTGAGTTGTGAGCTCTGATTGGCCACAGAACTCCACAGCTGAGACTGTTCCAGGCCATGCTGGGACATCTGCTCTGCATTGCTCTTCAGGTCCTCTATGGACGCACAACTAGAGACCAGAGAACAGCAGGTGACACTCCTTAGAAGCCTCTTCTATGACATATATATAGTCTGCCTGTGCATCTTTTGATATGACTTTGATATCGGAAAAAGACATCATGAGCTTTTCTTTTGAATGTTGATGCCCTAAAAGAACCCTTGAAGCCCATCATGGTTCTTTTATTCTTTTATGTTTTCTCATGCTTCAAGAAATATGATCTTAATCTAGATGAATTGAGATGCTATCTAAAGCTGTTTGGGGGGGTCAGATGGCTGAGCGGTTTAGGAGTCTGGCTATTAATCAAAAGGATGCAGGTTTGATTCCCAGCTGTGCAAAATGACGTTGTGTCCTATGGAGGACCTTGGGCAAGGAACTTCACCCTACTTGCCTCAGGGAGAATGTCCCTGTACTTACTGTAAGTCGCTCTGGATAAGAGCGTCTTCTAAATGACTAAATGTTTGACAGTTTGTCATCTGTCCTAATTGTGCTAAGTTTGGGAAGACACAATCATGTGTCCTGGGGGTTTCTTTGTGAGGCTTTACTTTCTGATAACTCCAATAGATGACATGGTGGTTTCCAGATTTCGGACCGTCTGCTGAGAGGGATTGAGGGAGGAGTATTGGGGGACCCAGCGGTCGTTGACCGCTGTGTAGATCCCTCCATTTGGGTCAAAAACGAGTCTCTCTGTGGAATGAAGAAGTAGTAAATGACATGATGTCAATACATTGAAGTGCAATGGAGCTTATATATAGCCTATATTTTATCATTAGTCTACTACCGTTGGACATCTCTTAGCTGTCCAGGTCCTCCGTGGTCTTGACCAGGGAAAAACAGCAGGTTGTTACAGAGCCGCTAAAGCGCCATGATGATGCACAAATTATGAGGTGTGAAGAAACTTTTTTCCAGAGATTAGAAAATATTTTTTCCTCCCACCCGTAAAATCCCATTGTCTAAAAAAGTAGCCTATTGTAGAGTTGAGACTCACCATCTTACATTATTCGGCAGTGAATTCAAAAGAATACATAATTTTCAAAACGGAACATAATTAAACGTTATGATAAAGCTGTTAACGTCATAATAACCAACAAGAAAAAGTGATTCTGGAGTTTATTACTTTCTAAGGGATATGTATAGGTAGGTTGAATATATGCTATTCAAATTAGGGTAATTTTATTTTTTACTTCACAGCAGTGTCACACCATTTGTCTTTCAAATATTTGAGCACAAGATGGTGCATGCGCACTAACAAACACATTTTATAATCGATGTAAAACCTTGTAATTCTTTATTTATTTATTTACGTCTGACATTTGTGTCTCATGCTTGTGCAAGGCAAGAGATAATTGAGCTTTGAATAAGCATTTTTACTAACAAAAATCAGTGGAGGGCTTCAGACATATATTATTTTATGAATAGTGTAAAATGGTAAAACACAAAAAAATACTTAGTCAATTGTGGTAGCAGTAGGTTACCACAATTGGGCAACTGCAATGTACACCTTAAAAAAAATTGCATTCTACCTTAAAAACGCTAAAGAAAAGGGGCTCGATCAAACTCATTATATTACGTCTCGGCTGTGGATTGGCTAAACTCTGTCAATATGTTAATGACGGGCGGCCTTTGCAAATGAGTAGGTGACGTCAGTTCCCAGTTTGCAGAGAGTGAAACAAACATGGCGACGGACTGGAATGGGCAGGGGTACACGCTAACTTTATTCGTTGTTTTGGGGATTATTGTGAGCGGACGAGCCGAGACAGGGGTCGGAGAGCTCGGTAGCAGCACCCGGATCTTCGGCATGCGGCTGGAGAGAAGCGACAAGCCGGCCACAACCACAGACGACGGAGTTATCCAGGTAACTGAGGAGAGCAACATCCTCCTCAGGTTCTACGGACAGCAGATTGCTCCTGACACCTCGGCACATATCAAGTTCATGGACCAGGACCACGGAGAGGATGACGACAGTGGCGCAGAAACTGGCAGAGCCACTTTTAATAGGACTTGTGCCGACTACACTAAAGATATCATCATTAGAGGTGGTATGAACGTGACCAACCAGGGGACCTCAGGGGTGCTGAGCCTGAAAATCAAGCCGCTCCGCAAGAGCGAGCCGAAGAAGGTGTACGGCTTGTGCGTCAAGGACAGCCAAGATGGCAAGTGGTACCTTTTGGGGGAGGATGACGGGAGACTGCGGGTTGTGGAAGAGAAGAAGTCCCTTCTGCCATTGTGGTTTCAGATCATTCTCATCGCCTTCCTCCTGGTTCTATCAGGTATGTTCAGCGGGCTCAACCTGGGTCTGATGGCGCTGGATCCCATGGAGCTCCGCATAGTGCAGAACTGCGGCACGGAGAAGGAAAAGAAATACGCCCGCAAGATCGAACCCATTCGGAGTAAAGGAAACTACCTGCTATGCTCTCTACTTCTCGGCAATGTCCTGGTCAACACCACGCTCACCATCCTTCTGGACGATCTCATAGGATCCGGTCTGGGTGCTGTAGTAGCCTCCACCATTGGCATCGTTATTTTCGGGGAAATCGTGCCCCAGGCGTTGTGTTCTCGACACGGGTTGGCCGTAGGAGCCAACACCATAATGGTAACCAAGTTCTTCATGCTGGTAACTTTCCCCTTATCTTGGCCCATTAGCAAGCTGCTTGACTGCGTCTTGGGTCAGGAAATTGGCACTGTTTACAACCGCGAAAAGCTCGTGGGGATGCTGAAAGTAACGGAGCCCTATAACGACCTTGTCAAAGAGGAGCTTAATATGATTCAGGGGGCTCTCGAGCTTCGGACCAAAACTGTTGAGGACGTCATGACATCGCTGACCAATTGTTTTATGATACATAATGACGCGGTTTTAGACTTCAACACCATGTCGGAGATCATGGAAAGCGGGTACACCAGGATACCGGTGTTCGAGGACGAGCGGTCCAACATCGTGGATGTTCTGTACGTGAAAGATCTGGCGTTCGTGGACCCGGACGACTGCACGACACTGAAGACCATCACGAAGTTCTACAACCACCCAGTCCACTTTGTGTTCCACGACACCAAGCTGGATTCGATGCTGGAGGAGTTCAAAAAAGGTGGGGTGGTCTTGTGAGATTGCTTATGCCTGTCCTACGTCACAAACGCATATAGTTATAGGGAGATCGTTTTTCACAGTATCACTGGGGAAGTTTAGCGACAGAAAGGTAGCTGAACGGATGAGGTTGGTTTACCTCAGCTCTACAGAGCTAGTCACATAATAGCTATAATAGTGAGTATCTTATCAGCAGGTTAATTTTAACCCAGATGAGCCTTATCTATAGAGAGATGACTTGTATACCTGCCCCTCAAATGGAACTAGGTGTGTGGCTAGGATGTGTGTGTAGAGCAGAGACAGATTGTGTGTCAGGCAGTGTATCTGAACAACTGTGTCTTCCTCCGGATTCCTACTCCCCTTTAGGAATCCTCCTTCTATACGCCCCTCACTCTCACACACTCACACATACTCATACACTCTCCAGTCTCAGACCCTCACACACTCTCAGACACGCACTCTCAGACACTCACACACTCTGCCTCTCCACTGCAGCTGATCCCTTTCTCCCGAGGACACACACACACACAGACTCTCTCTCTGTCTCTCTCTCTCTGTCTTTCCCTTTCTCTGTCTCTCTCTTTCTGGCACGGGTGTGTTTTTCTCAGTCTTCAGGCATCTCGTCTCAAGGTCACAGACAGGAGACGAAAGCTGCCCCCCACGTGGTCACACACACACACACACACACAGAGAAAGCATGTTTGCTTCTCACCATAATAGAACAGAACAGGGAGGATTCTGTCACGCTGTCCCATCTCCCTCCAGCGTTATCAGCAACATGTCCGACCTTATTGTGGGTCTTACGACAACATGTTTTCACTCGCCCAGATTAAGACCAGAGTTGGTGCCTGCAGCGTCCATTCCCTGACCCCCTTTGACCGATCACTGGACTGGGCCTTGTCTGTGAATCAGGAGGCCATGACATCACTCTGTGTGCCTTGTCCACTGTGTTAACGTCACACCAGGAGCTATGGCCTTTGGAGCAGTCTAGCAGTACATCCTGTGGCAGGTTTTGAGCCAGGCCCAGGGACGTGGGGTAGGACAGGGTACCTGGTAGGGGTAGGACAGGGAGCCTGGTAGGGGTAGGACAGGGAGCCTGCTAGGGGTGGAACAGGGAGCCTGGTAGGGGTGGAACAGGGAGCCTGGTAGGGGTGGAACAGGGAGCCTGGTAGGGGTAGGACAGGGAGCCTGGTAGGGGTAGGACAGGGAGCCTGCTAGGGGTGGAACAGGGAGCCTGGTAGGGGTGGAACAGGGAGCCTGGTAGGGGTAGGACAGGGAGCCTGGTAGGGGTAGGACAGGGAGCCTGGTAAGGGTAGGACAGGGAGCCTGCTAGGGGTGGAACAGAGAGCCTGGTAGGGGTGGAACAGGGAGTCTGGTAGGGGTGGAACAGGGAGCCTGGTAGGGGTAGGACAGGGAGCCTGGTAGGGGTAGGACAGGGAGCCTGGTAGGGGTGGAACAGGGAGCCTGGTAGGGGTAGGACAGGGAGCCTGGTAGGGGTAGGACAGGGAGCCTGGTAGGGGTGGAACAGGGAACCTGGCAGGGGGAGGTGGAACAGGGAACCTGGTAGGGGTAGGGTGGAACAGGGAACCTGGCAGGGGGAGGTGGAACAGGGAACCTGGTAGGGGTAGGGTGGAACAGGGAACCTGGCAGGGGGAGGTGGAACAGGGAACCTGGTAGGGGGAGGTGGAACAGGGAACCTGGTAGGGGTAGGGTGGAACAGGGAAGAAAAGATTGGGACCAGGAGCTGATCTGCCAGTGCAGAGTTGGCTTTGTGGTGAGTACCTTGGCACGGACAGCTCTGCTCTCTGAGGAGGGGGAATGAAATCCACTCTTGCCACTTGCTCGCACACACAGCCAACTTGTTTTCGACCCCAAGTGGTTGATGGGGTCTCGTAACACACACCACGCACAGACACACTTCAGTTGGAGCGTTGGCGCTTTAGAAACCACACACGACACCGCGGCTTGTGCTTAACGAGGTTACACGCCTCTGTCCCTAGACACCCGCACGCAAACACGCACAGCTCATTAAGTTTTATTGATTGTGTTGTCTGTGCCACGCAACTGTCAGTGCCATAGCAACATGCCCGACCGGTTTTGCCCCCCCCGCAAGCATGGCCAGTTCCAGTCTCCGCCACATGGTGCCCAGTTGCCATGGTACCCACTTTTGTCAACCCATGAATTTGATGCCCCCCCCCCCCCCCCCCCCCCCCCTGGTCCAATCCAAGGTGAGAAAGGGCTAATGTCTACATGGCGAACACGAGTGTACTATTTCACAGTATAGGGGTCAGACATGGTAAACTCTATAGACCTGCAGGTGTAGACAGTAAGAACATGATTCAATGATGAATCCTTCACAGGATTTATATCCAGTTCTTTGTTATCTTCTCTGTGCCTCCTAGTATGAGTCATGTACCCACCAGGAGGTGTGTGTGTGTGTGTGTGTGTGTGACCCTGTCCTTTTCTAAGCGGATGGCAGTTCACTTGTGACCTTTTGAGAACGGCCTCCTACTACTAGACTAGGTTTCACTGAAGCAGAAAAAAAGAGAAAAAGATCTACAGCACTTTCCATCACACCCAACAAGGAACTCGAAAGGTTGTCGGTCGAACTCTGTCATTCTGGCAGTTGTCCTTGAAAAAAGCCCCGCCCATTGTCCCTTATAGAAGCCCTGCCCATTGTCCCTCTCTGTGGCCACACCTAGAGTTCATTTATGATAATAATCATGTGCAATCATACATTGACAGGGTGGACATATTGTCTGCACATACATTCCACACCCCACCCACCTCTCCTGTCACCAGAGGCCTGTGCAGCTACCCAGCTATACACACTGCTTTGTGACTGGCCGGTTTTGAATGTTTCCCAAGCCCTGATTGATAAGACCTCATTCTCCTGTGCTTGTGTGTGTTGTGTGTGCGTGTTAGCCTAGGCAACGCCAGGGTGTGTTTCTCTCGGCGTCTCTCCCTCTCTCTCTCCGAGTGTCTCTCTCTCCGAGTGTCTCTCTCTCTCTGCCAGCTGCCCACTGAAGATGTGTATTATATATTTTAGACAGAGCCCTCAGGTGATTTTCAAACACACTCACACGTGTACTCATGCTGACCAACGCCTGAGGCTGGTCAGGTGACCTTCCTGTCTGCCGGAGCCATGTTCCTCTTTCTGCGCCCTGTTCCTCCTGAGGGGAACCGGGGCGATCAGCTCTCACCCTTTAGTTCTGTTTTTTTGTCTCTCGCTCTTTCTCCCTCTCTCTCTCTTTTTCTAAATTGTCGTCCGTCCCCCCCCAGCACTTTCCTTCCTGTCTTATCATTGGAGGCAAAAACGCTGACAGTGCAGTTGCAAGCTCCTCTGTTCCTTGAGTGTGTGCATGGACGTGGCTGCACGTGCGTATGCAGTTGTGAACTGTTTCGGTCTTCCAGTCGTATGCTAATGGCCTGTCAGCACCGCTCAGCAGAAATGACTCGTGTGTCTCTGTGTTCTGTCTCTGTGTTCTGTCTCTGTGTTCTGTCTCTGTGTTCTGTCTCTGTGTTCTGTCTGTGTTCCTTCTCTGTGTTCTGTCTGTGTTCCTTCTCTGTGTTCTGTGTTCCGTCTCTGTGTTCCGTCTCTGTGTTCCGTCTCTGTGTTCTGTCACTGTGTTCTGTCTCTGTCTGCATGCCTGTCTGCTTCTAAACAAGCTTTGTGTTCTTTTGCATCAAATGACATCAGAGCATTAGTAGCACTCAAAACGAGCTGCTTAACAGGCTTCTAATTGTGACTTGCGTAATCGTTTAAGTAGCCTAGGAAACATTCAAAGACCTAATTGATTGATGGGCAAGTCTCTTAAATCAGTTTAGCTTGCAGAGAGAGGCAGATAGTTTGGAAACTGTGGCCATGAGAAAGGCTGGAGGGGGCTTGACCCCAAAATGGCGTCCTCTGGATTGTAAGAACCAGTGGGAAATATTGCACCGGACTGTCAGTTCTTGCTGGTCATAATATTAACACACCATGCTTTTCACCAGACTACAGGGGCTAGCTGGGGAGCTGTGTGTTATTACAAGGTGCGTGTTGCTGTTTTTGCCACCTTGTGTTGTGACAGGACAAACAAATGTAACTGTGTATCCACAACAGCAGGCATGGCCACACAGAGACTGGGGGGAGAGAGAGGGAGGGAGGGGGAGGGAGGGGGGGAGGGGGGGGGGGGGCAGGGAGAGAAAGAGAGATTGTAATGGGGTAGGGAAAAGGGACAAAAGAAAACGTGGGCATGCCAGGAATATGCTAAAAGTGTGTGTGAGTGAGGTCGATAGGGCCTTCAGTGGCTTCGGTAAGTGAGCCCCCTGGGGGGTCCACCTCCTCCAGGAGTGTATTGACAGGAAGCAGAGGGAGGCTACAGGAGCCTCACGTACACACACACACACACACACATTTATACTGCCCTGGCCTAGCCACATTTACAAGCAGGCCTCTCTCCCAGGTCTGTGTTGTCATGCTGGCGTACTGTGTCCTGCAGAGGTGCAGTACTGATGTCTGTCAGAGACAGCCTCTCTGTGTGGCTGAGAGGTGTTTGGAAGGAAATCCGCCATTTTTCTGTCAACAAATGCAACTTACTGGTTGTGCTTTCTCTCTGGAAGGTGGGGGCCAGTTCCCAGAGAGCCGGAGACCCCCACCCCGGCAAGATCATCCATAATGGATGACGCTCTGCCTGGCTCTTTTCCAACTGTGGCTGTCTGCTGTTGATCTTTCCGAAAGGGCATTTAAAAATTCGGCACTGTCATTAAGTCCCAGGTGAATAGTTGAACTCCTTCATGCGGGGTGTGGGTGTGGGTGTATTGCAGGAACAGACAGCTTATAGGGGCCAGAGTCCAGGCTGAGTCTGAACCACCCCTACACACTAACATGTTGCACTAGTCGGCAGCAGGTGTGAGGCCCACAGCCCTACGACCAGGCTCACTGCCCAGGGTGGGTTTTCTGTGCACAGTCCTCGTTTATTTACATGTATACATGTAGTTGATGCTTTTATCCATAGTGACGCACAATACAGGGGGGATTTGAACCTGCAACCTCCGTCAATGCATTGTTGGAAGTACAAGGAGGGCGCTGGTTGGTTGGAACATCCAGCTGAAATGGAAAATCGAAGAGATGCACTACCTAGCCCGATATAGAAAGTCATGTTATGTACCTACATTAACTTTAATGCTTAGTTGTTTGGCAAGCAATGGTGTGTTGAATGATTAAATTGCTCCCTTAATTGATCGAATCATTGCTTGGTCACACTTTCACACCGACTCTCCTCTCCAGGTAAATCTCACCTGGCGATCGTCCAGAAGGTGAACAACGAGGGGGAGGGAGACCCATTCTATGAGGTGCTGGGATTGGTCACCTTAGAAGATGTCATCGAGGAGATCATCAAATCAGAGATCCTGGACGAGTCTGACCTCTACAGTGAGTCTACTGGAACGCCTTTATAACATGTTTACAGCCACCAAGAAACTCATAATTCCTCACAGTGTTATGTCTTGAATGTTACAAGTCTTGACACCCATGGAACCACTTTATAACATCTCAGGTCTTATAAAACCTGTGGTTTTACAGCAGCTTTACTGTGGGTTCATAAAGATTGAAGATTCTCACCCACTTCTGGTCTGCTGTGGAGCATGTGACCATGTGTCTGTTTGTGTCTCTCAGCTGATAACCGCAACAGGAAGAAGGTGGCGCCCAACAAGAATAAGAGAGATTTCTCCGCCTTCAAAAACGAGAGCGAATCAAAAGTCAAGATTTCTCCTCAGCTCTTATTGGCTGCCCATCGCTTCCTGGCCACAGGTGAGGAAACCGCCCGTCAACACCCCCTCCATAGTTAAACCACCAACTGTATCTGCATGTGTAAAAAATACATGCAGCTTTTGGTTTTGGTCGTCCCTAAAACTGTCTGGTGGTACTTGGTGCGTGGTCACCGCAGTATGCTGGAGCCATGCCCAGTGAGGTATAAGTTGCTGGCAGAGCCATGAATCACTCCAGGGAGCATATGGCCTGCTCGAATTTGAATGTTAGCGTCGGCCTGTGCCCTAGCCTCAATGTTATGGTAAGCGTTTGCTTAGCATTCACTTTAGCAATAACCTGTGCTTTAGCGTTACCCTGTGCCTTAGCTTAAGTGTTAGCATTAGCTAAGGCTAGCATGACGAGGCACTTTCCTGGACGCTCCACTGCATTTCACAAAAAAACAATTGAACAGTGTTGCATCGTGTCTGTGTGGTCTGGGCTGAACTGTACTTATTCCTGTTTCTGGTAGACTACTGCCTCTCTATCTCTCTCTCCCTTTCTCTCTCTCTCCCTTTATCTCTCTCCGCTCTCTCTCTCTCTTGTGACCCAGTGTGCCCCTGTGTCTCTGCTCTGTGCGTTGTGTGGCTGACTGCATCATGTGTCGGCGTTCTCCCGGGAGACAAACGGGTCCCTGTGTGACACGGCTCTGTAGGACCGCGCGTGGCCGCGACGTCACGTTCGGCTCGTCTTGGGGGGGTCGGGATCATTCGCGGGGAGCGGGGTGGCGTCATCCTCCCTCCCGACTGTTAATAAGACTCCTCTCTCTCCCTCCCACCCACAGAGGTGAACTTGTTCAGCCCGTCTCAGATCTCTGACAAGGTCCTGCTGAGGATTCTGAGGCATCCAGACGTGATCCAGGACATCAAGTTTAATGACAGCGACAAGCGCTGTCCCCAGCACTACGTCTACCAGAGGGGCAAGGCTGTGGACTACTTCATCCTCATACTGCAGGTACACGCCATATCCATCCCTCCTGTCTCTCTCTCTCTCTCTCTCTCTCTCTCTCTCTCTCTCTCTCTCTCTCTCTCTCTCTCCCTCTCCCTCTCCCTCTCCCCCTCCCTCTCCCTCCTGTCCCCCCCTCCTTGTCATGCCTCCTCGTACCCGTCTCCTGGTTCAGTCGGTGCTGAACACCAGGTATCATCAGCCGCAAAGGTCACATGAATATTAAGACACGGGTCCACAGATGGCAGGAGCTCATCAGGGGGTGTGTGATGGAGGGGTGGTCTTATCCCAGCTGTCACTGCAGTAGTGATGGCGGAAGGCAGGGGATGTCAATATGGCCCCCCGGAGGAGCGGACACTAAAGGGTGAATGAGGGATGGAACAGCTGGGACTTTGGGGAGAGAAGTAAGAGAGGTGGAAGAAAAAGAGAGGGAGGGGGAGGGAGAAAGGGAGGGAGAGGGAGAAATGGAGGGGGAGAGAGGGAGAAATGGAGGGAGGGGAGTAATAAATACTAGAGAGAGAAGCACCGTGCTGTTATTCAACCATGCATCAATACACCAATACCAACATCTTACACACACAAACACAGACACACACATGCACAGTGACAAACAAATCAGACACTATGTCAACACAAACAAATATGTTTTTTCCCATAAGCCAGTCAACTATGTCATTAGTGTCCCCAAACAGTCATTATGATGTTCCAGTAACCCCCCCTGACTAATCCTGATGGTATCTACCCACAGGGAGACCCCACACATGGAATAATCCACAAATCCGTGTGTGGGGGGTTGTGGTGGCTGCATTGTAAACATGTTGAGCCTCTCATAATAGCTTACGGTGTGGGAAGTTTCCATGTGAGCTCACCACTAGGAGATGAGATATTGTTTACTGTTGCCTCCGTTTGCCATTCAAAGAATGTATTATATAAATAGCAGTATTTCTGAGTTACTTTCTGTAAAAAAAAAAAAAAAAAAGGGGATAAAAGGAGCTGAGTGAACTGACTGGGAGAAGTGTCTTTCTAAAGACTGTTTATGTTATCGGACATTGGTGTGTGTGTGTGTGTGTGTCTTAACAGTTCCTGTGATGAGCCAGTCTGTTCTCATACCCTCAACAGAGAAATGCAGCAAAGTTCACATACTTCACCCTTCTCATTCCACTCCTATTATAGCGAAATGACTGTGTGTGTTTGTGTTTGTAGTAATGCTTTAATGACGTCTCCACCGAGAAACAAGTGTTCTTCGGAACTAGCCCCAGACACACGCCATCCATGACATGACTAATTGAGTTTAAAGGGTTAAAGAGAGTTCTATGGAAGCCTGTGTGAAGGGCTATGTACATGCTTACACACTTACGTGCATGCACACACACACACACACACACACACACACAAACCCATACACGTAAGCCACACACACAAACCCATACACATATGCACTTATACACGGTTACACAAACAGTTAAAAAGACAAATGCTTTATACATGCAGGTAAACATTGTATAAACCTTTTCTTGAGAGTGTTGGGTTTCAGGCAGGGCCCCAGTGGCTGAGCCATAAGTTATTAAACAACCCCTGACTGAGATTGATCTGACCTCGACAGGAGATCCGGAGGGCTTAGCATACGCACACACACACACACACACACACACACACACTGTTTCTCTACCACACGTCAGTCAGCTGTTGAAAGCATGGGAGTCAGGTGGCTGAGCGGTTAGGGAAGCGGGCTGGTAATCTGAAGGTTGCCAGTTCGATTCCCGGACGTGCCAAATGACGTTGTGTCCTTGGGCAAGGCACTTCACCCTACTTGCCTCGGGGGGGAATGTCCCTGTACTTACTGTGAGTCGCTCTGGATAAGAGCGTCTGCTAAATGACAAAATGTAAATGTAATGTAAATGTAAGCCTGCAAGCATCGATAGCTGACCTCTCTCTGACCTCTGCCTTCCTCTCCTACCTCTCTCTCTTCTTCATCCTCCCCCTCCTTCTCTCCCTTCCCTCCTGGCGATCACTTAGATCAGTCAGTGCAACGACATTACGCAAACTAAACATACCAGGGGATTCAAGGGAGGGGAGAAGGGTGCTTCAGGGCAGTGTTGGAACGTGGCCCAAGACACCAACAGACTCCACTCCAGAAATGGAACCGGTTGGTTAGGGCTCAACAGGTCCTTACCTATTGATGATTCATTCAAGTCAACTTAGACTTTGACCAAGACCCACCTAGTAAGGAAGTGAATGAACACACACACAAGTCATACACAAGTTTACTATTAACCGAAAACATCTTTCAACTGGGTGTTCCATTGTAGTCATCCTGTAAGTGCTGTACACCTCTGCCCAGCTTGTTTGTACTAATTGTGCTAGGCCCAGTCCAGCTAGTGTGTACTAGGCCCAGTCCAGCTAGTGTGTACTAGGCCTAGTGTACTCAGACTATGTACAGAAGCAGGTGCTCCGAGGTGCCTTTGTCAGGAGATTGTCATAAACGAAAAGCCTTTGTGTGTGTGTGTGTCATTGATCTTGGTTCTGTCAGCATGCTCCATTCTAAGGTGATGGATACCTGAACAACAGGTCAGACTAGAATAACTCATATCTCCCTCCCTCCAGCAATCTCTATTCTTTCTCCACAACCCTCCCA